>NW_017257368.1:6035-113673 GCF_001594055.1 Mycetomoellerius zeteki | reverse complement strand
AAGAGTTGAGGGAGGAGAAAAAAAACGAGTTATTTACGGGGAATCTAGGTCGGTCTCTGTCCGATGACGGCCGACCGGAGCGGAGCAACAGGCGACCTGTAGATTTCAAAAGGGACTATTAAGGCATTGGTGCGCAAATGACTCTGGAAGGTCTGTACTACATATTAGGTCTTTTACAAATGCTTTCGTATTTACTAATTGTAAGTACTTATATACTTTCTATATCTTTTAGAAATGTTGAAGAATCAGATCTGGATGCTCGTGTATCATGATTATTCGCAGCAAAGAATTTCCGAGGAAACAACGCAGAGAATGGCTGACTTTTAAATATATGCCGTATTTTTGTAATATTAATATATTAATATTTTAACTAAATAGTTCTTGTTTGTCATTGTAAATACAGTGCAAAAGATATTTGTACAGAAAAAATATAATATTTTTTAGAAAAATTAATTTTTTTAAAAGTAAATATTAATTAGATATCTTATTTATGTAATATATAATAACGTTCTGTTTTAATAACAAAAGAGTTTCGCGAAAACAAACTGTGTTTATGATTTTAAAAGCTAACTTTCTTTTACTATACGAACTCTTTGTGTGTATCCAGATAATAAAATTTTCCATTTTCCTTATTATATATACTATAATAATATTAATTATTTATATTTTAATATTTAATTTTAATTATATTATACATCTTTCTAGGTAAAATAATTTAGAGAAATAATCTAATATATATAGATATAATAATAATAATTTTTTCTTTATCAATAAAGTGCTAATTAATATTTATTTTCTAAAATTAAGGTCTTCTTTAAAGATATCTTATACGAATACTTTTTGTATTCACTGTATAATATTTGCAAACACGAGTCTCAGTTTAGTTATAAATTACTGTTATCTATTTTTGTTATTACACTTTGTTTTTAATTCAAAGGATTAAGTTGCCACTGCTCTTTCAATATCTGACAGTGTACTATAAATATCAACACGTAGACACGTTAGAAAAATAATCATCTAGCGACTAATGTTGAGGCTCTTATGCCGATTAATGCACGGTGTTATGAAAAAAGCACGAGATAATTCGCTGAATTTTTTGTCCCAGAGGTACAAATCGCGTGCGAATTAAAACCGAAGTAATTCCGGTTTGAGTCCAATTTCCGTCGCGTCACAGATACCGGAAACAAATGTACCTTGTGCCGATCGTCGTGTTTTTGATCGCACGAGCCAATATATAGAGATCATTTTCCGGTATCGCGCGAAAATCTGAATTCATTGAATATTTATTGGTATCAATCCCAGTGGATGGCGCGTTATACATTGTAGCTCTATATACGATGAGTCTATAGATGAATAGCATTCACAATACACGCTTGCAAAGTTTAACTGATATAGAGTTTTAGTCTATAAGACTTTGATATAATACTCAAGGTGCATACAATATGAAAACATATTATAAAGCTATTCATAACAGTTAGCGATAAGTTACAAGTAACTTTCTTACATCAAATATCCTTTTCTTGTTACTAAAATTTGATAGTTTACCCTCGATATAAATTTGCAGTAGCGAAAAGTTCAAGAGAAGCTCAGATATAAAAAATTTTAGTCTATAAGACTTTCATACGTTGTTAAATTTTAAAAGAACAATGTAATCAAATTCTTTGAGTTAAATAACATTTTGTTATTAGATACACGTACCAAAATATAAATTAATTTAATTCTGCGACAAATTGTTTAGTTTCGAAATATACAACGTCCATGATAACGTATGTAAATAAACTAAATTTAAATCAAATTTAATACATTTTCTTGAGTTGAATTGTTTAATTCCATTCTTTTAGTTAAACTAATGACATATAGGAACAATGGCAACCTATAGACATGAAATTAAAAATTAAGTATAATTTGGCATTATAAATTTAACAGTATACACCAATCAAGGTGTATGCAATATAAAAACATTATGAAGCTACTACTAAATCATAAAGCGATTTACATTAGTTGAAGATAATTCACTAGTTCAATTTTTTTACTTCAAATATCCTTTTCTTGTTATTAAAAATTGACAATTTACTCTTAATGTCAATTGTCATTTGCTCAAATTTCAAATATAAAGATATATATTTTTATTAAACAAAAGGATTGGATCGTTTATCGATATTCTGTAACCAGTCATTCGCTCGTGCGTATATATATGTATATTTATCTGATTCCGCTGGAAGTGCATTAGACTGAATTGCGAGCAATGGCGGACGCATACAATTCGAAGTACCGCATGATCGATGTGCTGCTCTTGCTTTTGTACTCTTGAGGTTGTGAAAGACGAGGTCGTTGACGATCGCCTGTTGCTCATATTCGTGCGACCTGGTGCAACAGAGTCAGAAAGCTGGAAAAGCAGCCTGCAGCTACTTAGCCACGCGATGCACTGTTTCTCTATTCTCCGAGATTATCATAGTGTTAATTTGAGAAGCATAGATACAAGTCTGAGAGAGAAAGAGAGAGATAGAGAGAGAGAAAGGATAATTTGCATCCCTCCCTTGGGCGTTTATAATAACCAACGTCACTACAACATCGATACATATATATATATAGTTTAAAACACTGTCACAGATGTGAATTCATTACGGTGATGTTACATAACTTTATGTAACGCATTTATTGCAAAATTTTATTTAGCAAGAAATATTGTACCCTACGGAGATTAATTTTCAGTTAATTTCCAATTAACTCCCAAATCCTATGAGCTCTCAAAATCCCACGAGTTTTATAACTCAACCATAATAAAATTATCTTTAAATAATTATTTCAGAGGAACGAAAGGTTTATTGATTTCGATTCTCTTTCACACGATATTGAATAATGTATGTTGAAATTGGATTTAAAAAAATATAGGATTAAAAGCTAAGAAGTAAAGTCTGTGATAAAAAGTTGGTACATTAATAACATAAAAAGACAAAGTCTGTGATTCATCGAAAAAGATTGAGTCAAATTATGAATCGAGGTTGAAATGGAGTTGGGATGACAAAGAAACGTTCGCGAGAAAACGAGGACGAAAAAGTCGGTCAAAGGGTGTCACTTTGAGAATTGTATTTTCCTTTGAAACCGCACAAATGGTGGGTCAGCGAGTTCAATCGAGAGGAAAGTTAATTCATTTGTTTATTCTCGATATCCGATCTATACCTTTTCATTCTGTGTTCCGTTACATCTTCAAAACGGAAATAGCTTCCGAAAGTCGGATTCGCGGAATAAGACTACGGCAATAATAGCAGTCTATTGGAAAATGTAATTTAGGATTAAATTTATATTCTAAGGGAGATTTATTAATAGGTATAAAAGTAGATATATACGAAAAGAATAATTTTGAAGTATCTAAAAATTTAGGTAGATCCAGACCTAAAAATTTTATTGACCAATTTTATTGACCACACACATGAAAATAATTATATAACTCAAACATGATAAGCAATACTGCAAAAAGTTTTGACTTTTTAGTAAACAATTCTTCTACACTGTTAAATTCAAAATGTCAAATTATATCCAATTTGAGTTGTTTTTAATCATCATTTCTATAATAGGTCGCCATTGTTCCTACTCAATATGTCTATTTTTAATTAAAACAATTCGTTAATTTAATTAAAACAATGAGTTGAACAATATAATTTAAGATTTCCATGGAAATCTTAAAAATGATAAAATGTAATTTAAGGATCGAAGCTTTCAATAACAAAATTATTTATATGAAAGGTCTCGCTTTCTAAAGGTTTTCAGGACGCTGATTCTGGTCTCAGAATTCTTCTATCTTTAAATTTCAAAAAATAATCTGATATTATCGTAAAATTCGGTTTTAGGAGATTTCTGATATCTCTTTGAAGTTTGAATGTAGCCTGAAAATGTCGAATCTCAAAGGGATAATCTCCATAAATAAGCTTATAATGTATAGAGTTTATAATCAGAGTTTGAAATCAGTATTACTGTTTAAGTAGCACTGATAAGCTTCAAATAAAACAAAACTGGATGGAAACTTGCAATTAAAACCGAGGTTTATGATAATCAAATTATTTTTTACATTCTGTTCGCCATTTTGCATCCATCATTTCGAAGTTTTATTTTTGACCTCAGATTCCACTAAAGCCTAATCAAATTATCCCATAGGCCAAGTTTCATAAAAATTGAGCAGACAGTTTATAAAATGAAAGAGAATGACCCGCTCGCGCGCAGAGTCGCCGGTCCTTAAAGAGTTAATTCAAGAGATAGGTTAAACCACTAATGTCTCCTTTGATATCTAACAATGTATATAATAATCTCGATAGTCCAATAAAATTACATAATATTTAATTACATAATATTTAACTTTTTGAGGACAAATTTTAAATTAATGCTACCAAATTTTTAGGTACTTCAGCAAAACTGTTCTTTTCTTGTTTTCTAAACGTTAGAAAATGAAGTATAACAAGACTTCAAACGAGACTTTAACATGACTTATATAACGTGACGTGTCTTACCAAGCTGATTTAAAAACTTTTCCTCGGTAGGCAGTTTTCTTCTTATTTCTTGAAACTCGCGAATGTAATACACTTTTCGAACATTCACACTTATCCGTGTGAATTGCACAACGACACGTGAGCGAGCGCGTGCTGTTAATGAAAGCGGAATTATTTAACTGGTGATAATGTTTGGGCTACTACGCGTGGGCTTATATCGCCGAGATTAATTTCTAACGACAAAACTAATTTAACTTGGGTTATAGCTGGGAATAAACGATTCGTTCGCGACGCTTCTGTTTACGGCCGCGTTGCAGCTCCGAAGTTAAGTTACAACTGCGACACGCCACAACTGCCACGGTATCTAACTGTAACGTGTCAAGGTTACGATTCGCTGCCCGTCCTCGTTGCAACTTGGCTGCTTAAAGTTGGAGCTTTAACGACCGTAAAGTCGTATGACATACGCGTAAACGTTTACTTACCACGTATAGCCGGAATACACGTGTCGAAGTGATACGTACAATTCAATTAATATTTAACTAATTATTATCGGACCACGTTTATTGCCGGATGTTTATTTCCGAATTTATTTCCGATATAGATGAAGCAGTATTAGATAAAAGTTTCAATGAAATGAAAATTATACAATAACAGATCATGAAACATTAATCTTTCTGTCAATGTATAATTTTTCACTGTTTCACAAAATTTCCATTAAAAATGTGAAAACAAGATAAAGTTTGCTCTTTGTTGTTCGAAAAGGGATTTTTCTGGCGTCATAACGAAATTCGCATAAAAATATAAAAATTTTTACACACAGTTTAAGATTCAGTATGAATATCCATCAGGTACCTTTACCCCGACAAAAAGGTTAAGTATATGTTAGCCTTGAAATGTTCTATTATTTTAAATTACCAGCTGAAAAAGATTCTTTTTCAATCCATTCCTTAACAGAGATTGGCACAATGCAACGTTTCATAAAATAAGGGATAACGTGCGACGTCCCGTAGTCTCTATTTAAATTCGACCTGTTTTTTGTAAGATAATAAGAATTGGAGCTTTTCCGTTTTAACCTTTCAGTACGTAAGCAGATTTGCGTAATAAAATTCTCAACTGAAACTGGATAATGCTTGAAATTATTTATCTCAGCGAAATTAGAGTTTTAATATAAATTTAATAATATATAAAAATAGTAGTGATTATATAAATATGCATTTAAGTATAAAAATGTAATAGTATAAAAAGTATAAAATTATAATGTTTTTTTAAAAAAAAGAAGTATGTGCTGGCTTTTATTTATAAAACTCGAGGGATCTTTTTCTGTACCTTCATATATGCTTATAATAACTAGGATTCTCCTTAAGAAAAACTCGATGTCGTATCGCTCAAAGAAGTTTATCAACGGAAACCCGGGAAAGTTCGGACAACTCGTATAGACTTGCGCTTATCTAATATGCTCGACAGATCGTCGCACTAATACGGTAATAAAGCGTTACCAGTTACCACAGAGTGACATAATTGATTTCGCTAACCGTGTGATAATTTGTACGCTCTCTCGCGTGGAACGCGAACAAGCGATTCCGGGAATGTGTCGCCAGTTACCTATATTCGCACAAATCATGAAAACGTTTCGGCTGCGTAACGACCTCGGATCACATTAATGACGTCGTTTGTGGTTCGAACCTGAGAATCTACAGGCCGTTCGCGACACTCTCGAGCATGGCTGTGGGCCGCTTGCGATGAACGGTCGGACCATACACGGACTTGTACCACTACCATCAGCTTTATAGTGCACTCCCCGAGTTCAATCGATCCGAATCGATCCTTATCGTATCCGTTCGATGCAGCCCCTACTTCTATTCATGATTTCAACCGGGTAATTGCGGCTCTCTCAACGTTAAAAGGCTTACCACACGCGTAATGCTTCGCGTGCACGTTGAGTTATGCGTTAATCGACGTTAATGATCGATGGTCAGTACATATCGATGCTGTACTATGCGAGCAGTACGATTGCACATACATTAAGCGAAAGATATTTCAAAGGATAAATCCTTTGGCGAATAGTGAGGCTATTATTTGTCTTTTCTGTTATTATAATGTTAAATCTCTATAGTATATTTAAAATGAAATTTCCATTTGAAGTTACTGATATTAGTACGTTAATATGCCAAATTGTTTAATCTTCCAATATCCAATATCAATATCGAATACCTAATAGCAATAATTCCAATTGGATTTACATACAGCTTATTTATTATATAATAACATAATTAAAAATTGTCATTTTTTAATTGCTTGCAGAAAAAGAATGGAAACTTTAATAAAACTTTCCTCTACAATTAATTATTACACCAAAATTACATTTCAAAATTAATATTGTAAAATTTTAATGTTCCAAAACATTAAAATTCATTTATGAAAAGCTTTATTAAACTTTTGTTTTTTTGAGTGTATCGTTTTTGTAGCAAAAATGAGCGAAATGTATTATTTTATTTCATAAAAATTGTATGAAAATAAATAAATTGTTTTTCTGATGTTTCTTGTTTCTTGTAATAACTCTTTCTCTAGTAATAGTTAATCTTTTTCAACTGTGAGTCATCGTACAATCCTGGACGTTTCGAGAGGAGTATTTATTTTTCAATTAATCCCATTCTCATTCAATTAGAATCACAGGATTCGGAAAGATAATAATCGCGTTACGATCGCGCAGTCCCGCGTTAAGCCTTCAATGAATAGTAATCACGATTATGTATACGTGAACATGTTCTACTTGCGTATTCGTGGATGGTCCCGAATTCATTGGACGATGGTAATCCCACAGGAAAACTACCAGTAGAACTCGTGGGAATATTATTCTATCGAATACCTCGTGTGGTGGATACTTTCGTCTCTCGGGTGTCCACGTTGCGATTGGATGCACTTTGGACGCGGACATCGCGTTTATCCTCGTTCCCAGAATGTTAGAAGTTATTTGAAAATCCATTTACTGCGCCGGAACGTAGGAATGGAATGCGATAAACGAATAGCCCTTTGCGGTCCAAGATACTTTCCTCGTTTCGTTTCAGCTAGTTTCTACCAAGTCTGACGCATTCCATGCATATATACTTCGTAAATTCTCCTCAATTTATAACATTTTCATAAATTAAATAAAGAGGTATTTATAGCCGCGTATACGTTTACGGTATTAAAGAACATGAACTACGTAAATGTCTAAATTAACCATTCAATTTAGATATCATTAAACGCGCTGAAATATAGAATAATATAATATCAAGTAACATTAATCTTTTAAAGATCTCTTTACCTTCTAAAATTGTCTCTCAATGAAGAAATATAATTATATAACATCGTGTTTCAGCCAATTACTCTACATCCGCGTAAAGTTTCGAGCTTTTTGAAATGTACAAGCTGCTAAAATTGCTTTCATTAGTCTCGGAATGTTTCTCGTTATCCGAGACTCGCGATTACACATAAAATCGGTGCGAAACCAACGCGATGCGCCCTCGGATACACGCGAAGTTTATTATATGGTCGCGATATATCGGTGTAGATAAAACGGCACGGCGGGGAACGTGACATGTAGCTCGTATTAGCAAAGTTTGCAAATTACTGATCCGACTCGCACTTGTGCAATAATACACCTCGAATCGTCGCAGCCATAGATAAATGGGTAGAGCGGTGCGCGTTCGGCTGACTCAGAGTTAGATACGGATAAGACGAGCAGCTTTTAATAGGCACCATATATCAATATTGAGGATTTGAGAATATATATATATATATATATGGTCACTGGACAAAACTGATGAGTTTGAAGGTTCGCTGAGTAAACAGACTTCATGTATGCAATGCGCGCATAGTCATATTGCAGTTTCCATGAGATATGAAGTACTTTAATGGCTACACAAGGCCGTGGTCATAGTTATATGATCTCGGGAGACCAGGTGGGAGGGGTGAGAGAGAATACATTTTCAGCGCAGTTCGTGAAAACGAAATGGAATCTTATATAAAATGAGTATTTGTAACAATAACGATTTTTCATGGTACTTGCACAAAGAGTCGTGCTGAGTGCGAGATAATCATACCAGCCACAAAATCGTTAAACTGATAAACTTAAGTGATCTATATACTGTAAAAATTTAGTTAGCTAGAGATCTGAAAATAATTTTATTGCACCATCAAAATAATTATAGAACGCCAAAAGTAATTTGACTAGAATGTCAAATTACTTTCAGCGTTTTATAATTATTTTTGCATCATTGCTTATCATACTTGAGTTTTCTAATTAATGTAATTATTTTAATGATTCAATAAAATTATTTAGCTAAATACAGATCTGTATCTAGCTAAATTTTTAAATACTTCAGCAAAATTGTTCTTTCCGTGTGCAATTAATCTGCATAATTCATTGTCAATCGATATTCTTAACGTATATTATGATCGTTACCGTAACTATTAATACTGTTAATGGAAGCGACCCAGTTTTGGTATAATTAATATAAGTTACGACGCTTCGTTTAGATTAATTGAATTCCTCGAGTCGTGATCGTCGTCACTTGTCTAGCGGATGTATCTTTTCTTTACCAGATCGTCTCACACGTAGAGATCCCATCATACGAAGGAGGGTTCTATGTATCATATTTGTCCCGAGGCTGTAGGTCGAGCTTGTCCACAATTTGTCTTCGACTTTCGACTACGAATTTCGCAGGTTATGTTGAATGCGTACAGATTAATGTCGCGGATCATATTTCAGACGTTGGCCGAGTAACAAGTAAGCGAACCAGTTAAGAAGGATCAGTCTACCTGGAGTTACTGTGCGATCAGTCACTCGGTTGATTGCACGGCAGATTATCCGCTTATCTAACTCCTTGTTCCACCCCGCCATAATCGCCGGCCGCGTTCTCATTAAGCCTTAATGTATTATATAACGAACATAATCAACCCTGTGAAAAATTCGATGGAAACGCCAGAACGTGGTTACGTTTATCAGTGACCTTTGGACAAGCTTCGTTACAAAACGGCATTTTTATTTATAGCTGATTTCATCCCTCTGCGCAATGCAACGCTTGATGGTAAATGCTTGCGAAGGTGGTCTTTCATAGTGCAAACAGTTACGAGCGATTTATTCAACCCGATGAGTCATGCCATGAATACATTAATTCTTTCGTATTTTTTGATGTTTATAAATTATATTTACATGACATTTCATCACGTATAAAAGAATAGGTATAAAGTAAATTGCACAAAAAAATTTTAAGTAAATTGTACAAAAATATTCGAAACGCAAATTTTATTTCACGCATAAAACGCAGAGTAATAAAGTGCCACGCGGAAAGAACGGTTTTATTGAAGTATCTGAAAATTTAGCTAGATACAGTTCTGAAAATAATTTTGTTGAATTATCAAAGTAATTATGTAGGACATTCAAACTGATTGCTTGAATGTCAAATTTTTTGCAGCATTATCGTCATACTTGAACGTTTTACATTATAATTATTTTGAAATATATTTGATTAAATTTTTAAATACTTGATCAAAATCGATCTTTCCACGTATTTCAACGTTCCTTTCTTTTTGTCTATAAATTATATTTATACTTTTTATATTTGTATTCTCCATGATAAATTTATAGTAACCCACTGCCTGCCTATATGTATATATCTACGCTGAAGTAAAACAATAAATCTATCTCTCTGTACATCAATCAGAGCGAAACAATGTCTGACCACGTACGGACGTATACTACTTCGACCCAATATTTCTCTCCGCTCGCGCGATGAATGTTACATTCATCGCTATATTAATTTATTACACGCTAATTAAATTAGTCTTTGTCGACAGATAATTCCATTAGCTGCAAGCTACCTTGTTTTCTCCAAAAGATAAAGACATTACCTAGCAACGGCGACATTTAGATAAAAACTTTGAATTTTCCAGTTCTGAATGTTTCATCTAATTTTAAGTAGTAACCAAGTTACAAGTGCTCATAGGCGACCTGAATTGCACGGAATCTCTGTGCACAGCGTGATATGGCTACCATGGTCGTGATTCGGAAGCTTTTCTAAGCTTACTCTTCCGCGCGAGCGAGCGTTCAATATAAGTTAACGCGATGAGAGACAGTGGACGACGGTTTGCTCCCATTTCAACTTTCTCCCTTCGTATTCTCACTTACCAAAGAGCTCGACCACTTAACTCCCAAAGTAGCAGCTAACTACTTCGTTCCATCTCGGTTCTATTGCGCGCGCAATAGTTTTCTTTCACGTGCTTTTAAAAGTTCAATCATCCTTCGTGCAAAGAGTTTTCCGTGTTATCTTTTTACGCCGGCGACAATTCATTGGTCCTCATCCTTCGTCCTCAAGAGGGCACTCGGGCTTTCCGTTGAGAACCTCGCAGGGATTTTAATTTCTCTCTAACTGCCTTCCGTAGTTCTTTGCCAGCGTCTATTAATATTCCTCGACGTGGCGACTGTCAATAAAAAGTTTCATTTCGGCATCATATCCATCTCTTGCATTTTACGCGCTGTGTTACGACTTCGAGCTTGGGAAAGTTGAATTGCCGCTGAAGACTGTATAGAAATGGCGGTATTGCACAGAGCATTAAAAAACCGCGGATTTTAATTTTTACGTAACTTATTCGGAGTAAATAGAAAACGGATTTTTATTCAAGAGAAAAATCCCCCCTGTTTAATTCTTCAATATTAAATTTTTAACAATCGAGCTTTAAATTTTAATTTAAAAAAGGATGTTTTAACATTTTTAGATGTTTTATTTATCGTTATACAAATGATTTATAAATCATATTTATTTTATCAAATTTAATTTGATGTTTTTTATTTTAAATTTGATTTTATACAGTTGAAAAATTTGTGTTAACACATTTCATGCGTACCAAACATAAATATGTGGAAGTCTTTTTTATTTTTATAAGGAACTGTAGAAAAATGCTACTGGAACTATCATTATTTCTTTCATATTAACAGAATGTCGTTCTAACTTCAACCTCAAAAGTAGGATTTGTAAAGTTAGTGTACGACATTCTATTAATATAAAAAAATAATGACAGTTCTAGTAGCACTTTTAATAGTTCTACACGGAAAAAAAAAGTAGCTGTTGTAATTAAAAACTGCATTGGTAACTAAATGGCAGGTATAAAATATGGACAGCCAAAAAAAATATAAGTATTATAGCTAATGTCTTAGCTATGATATCTATATTATAGCAGCAACAGCAAACCATTTCACTGTAGTTTATAAATTGATAGTTACGGCAGCAAATATATTATACTAAGATTAGCTGCGGCAGAAAAAATGCGGAACTCTTTTTGATATTTATAAGAATATAAATATCAAAAAAGGTTCCGCATTTTTTACACTAAAAAATCAAAATTAAAAACATGGCGTGTTAACTTCGCGAATATAACATGGTACTTCTCTTCTAAAGTACAAGAAAAAAATAAATATTTTCACTTTTCATTACAAATCCGGTTAGTATACGACTCGTGTTTTCTACCAATTTCAATACACTCTGAATACAAGGTGTTAGGAAAAACTATTCAGCATTTCATATACATATATACTCTTTTCATACATATAAATATATATGTATAACTTCTATCATTAATCTTTGGCAAGAAGAAATAACAAGAAATAACTAAAGTATGTAAAAACACGAGTGAAGTACATAAAGTCCTATACTTGGCCGCTCAATAAAGATCCCTTAAAATACACTCTATTCATCAACTATTTCCCGCGAACGTGCAATGTAAAGTTACCCAGTTTCTGATCTCAGCCGAGCGGCCGGGTGTAAAGAGCTGGAAGGAATGAATGGTGCAAAAGAAGCAGCTTCCTACGCAAAACAACGCGACGAAAAAGAGGGAGATGGGAAGTCTTACGAGTTAGCAACGCGGACGTGCTGTGGCGCACGCTCGTCGGACCTGCGAGAACTTTTGTCAGGAATTTCTATTAACGGCTGCCTACATTGTGCGGATAGGAGTTATGACGATGTATTAAACGGGCCGTATAACGTCTACATTGACGTCGACGCCGGCAAAGTTATTCGTATAAAACGAGACTCGTTTCGACGCGACGAGATTTTCCTTGGCTCCCTATACACGCTCGGTATGTAAAGCGAGTTTATTTTATTCCACCATTGTCACACACGACATGTTTATGCATTAAAAAATATACGTTTGCGGCAGATACGTTGAAATTTTTAGCTATTCATTACGGGAGCGAAACGGCGATCGCATTGGATAAGTACCTACGTCGTATCGCTCTCGCAACGATCCGAATTTAAATCCGATTAAATTCGCGATAATTTTTCCGAAACGAGCGCGATTTTGTATAATGCAGTAGACATTTTAACATTATTTTCTATTTTTTACTTCTTTTTAAAAAGACGATATAGATGATATTTAATATGATACCACAGACTATTATATCTTATATAAAATCATTCTATTCGTGTAGTAAAATAGATTTAATTATAAATCTCTCTCTACACGGAGAGAATTTTCTTTTAAAATTAAAATTTTCCCTGAAAATATGGTAGTTGTGGTATAATACAATATTTAAAGATTTTTACAATACACTTCAGTAAAATAAATCAAACTTATTTTATATTTTATATTGTTATAGCTTTATTAATGAATGACAGAGATTTACATATAAAATTCTTCGAGATACAATGTTGTCCAACGACTATCATATTTTCAGGGTAAACTCTAAGAAAAAATTCTCTCCGTGTATTGAAGCTTAACCTTGAAAGTTTGGAACATAGTATCTTAGTAATAAATATCCCGTTTTCAATAAAGTAAGAAAAATTTCAAACAATTTTATCAATTTTGCGCATTGGTTTAATATAATAATCCATGAGGTCTCAAAAATGCGCTCGGCGATGGTTTAACCGTAAAGCTAACATTCTTCTCGTTTCGCCAAAGGGTGCAGCATGCGATATTAATAGAGCTTAATTTACCGGATGGATCAATGCATACCATGCGTTCTTCGCGTCTCGGCGAACTTGCCCGCGCCCGTGTCCTCACAATTGCGCTTCATAACTACGCTGTTACGTTATCGATTCTGCCTGCATTGCGTTCCGCTGCGCTTAGAATCGTTCGATGCGTTTTCACATCCGCAGGGATGAGAGGAGAAACTAATACCAACTGCAACTCAGCCGCGTAATCGCGTCGGAATCCATCGGCAGAGGACGACGCCGGTCAAGGCCGCGACGCCACGCGCCGCGACGGCGATTACGCTCGAAGATGCTCGCAATATTTCTTTTAAGCTACTCTTCACCTCCAATCCTGAACGTATCAAATATTTATGCTCGAGTAGTATATACATATACAGAAGTATGCCAAGCCCGCATATTTCTTTATTTTACACGTATCTAAATACGAATGATAATCAATCATTAATTCAATAATAAGTTTATAATAGTATTTTATAGATTTAATATGTATATAAATTTTATAAATTTTATAAATAATCATATAAATATTATAACTTTTATAACAGAGTAAAGTACAAAGTTGGGAAATATCTTTTACATGTAACGTTATCATTATAATTACGTTTTTATAATAATGAATGGAGTAATGACACTACACTTTCTTATTTATAACATTAATGGGGTAACACAATTTTTTTGATAACGCTATAAATTAACGCTCTAATTTCTAATCTTATTAGGTATTTTCTTACCACATTACAATTAATCATAACCACTCTATAGGTCTCATGTTGAACTGGTCAGTTAACAACATAGATACACAGACTTCTATAACTAGACTGCTAACTTAATATGATAGAAAGAGATGAACCTAATTTCAACCTTGTTTCAGTTCACATATTCGTATGTATGCGTTCTGTCTGTCAGTATCGCGTGAATTTACGTGAAAACACTAACGTTATTATCCGTATGATTTATATGACGTCCAGTACTGTCTTCAAATATAGAGGCGAAGTCGGTAGTCTATTTATAGAAATCTGTGATTAGGTATCACAATAAAAAAGTCATCAAAATTTGGTGAAAAGATAACAAAATTGTAACGAATCGTTTTTGAATAAGTTACTTCTTAAAATCAGTAATCGCCTCATGAGTTACTTTTTAGAAAAAAAAAACAAAAAATAGTAACAGTAATGAATTACTTTTATAATTTTCCCAATCCTGATATAATGTTAAAAATCACTGCATATTTTTATGTCAAATCGTATAATTACTTTAAAAACGCTTTTAAATTGAATGCAACAGAAATATTCAATAATCTCTTTTTCATCTCTTCTGCAGTCACATAAAAAATGCGAATGCGAATGGCACATTGCGGCTAGCAGTATATTTATCGCGAAGTTATAGAAGCGTCAAGGCGAAAGGTAATCGAGACGAGAATAAAAGGGGGCCTCAAGTTACTCATGTTCATTCATAAGCCGGGTCAAGGGCAAGGTCTGCTGCGTTATCAATTCTCATGGAAGTGGAGAAAACGTTCATGGCATCGCAAACTATATGCAAAATGGTTTTTTTGAGACGTAAGAATTTAACAATGGATCGCGTGAAAAACGTTTAAAAATGCGAGTCTTAATCTTTGCGGGGTCTAAGCTACCATATTATACAATTGTCCACCGCTACAAGAGTCCTTGAGCCCATTTCTGTTTTCCTGGCCTCAAACGAGCTAGCAACATGAAATACGACACCCTTACACTTTGGAAAATGTCTGGTTAAGTGAAAAATGAAAATTACGCGAACATGTCCCTGATCCACGAACGCTACTTTCAGTCCAGTGTATTTCAAAATAAAAACTAGCATTAAATAATCAATAAGGAAAAAACCAGTCATTAAATAAAACTCGAGAAAAGAAATAAGAAGAAAATTAAAGAGATTTCTACTATTCTTCATCTATAAACTTTGGAAATTTTTTACGTGAAAAATTAAAATAATACAATATTAATTTTCTATCATTTGTGACCTTTTTCTCTTTAATTCTATCTTGTTAAAAAAGTGAAAGATTTAGGCTGATTAAAATTTAATGGATGGTGTAAAAAAACTTGTCAAGCACTTAAAAAAGTCGAGAATAATTCTGAATAATAACTTTTATGTTTCTAAACCACAGATTGATTATTATTCTTGAAACGTAGTTTTATGCCAAAATTTCAGAAATATAACCCACATTATTAAATTAATAATTACTTCAATATAATAGATGCTAATAAGCATGTCGTAAATTTACAAGAAATTGATTTGATTGATTTTTCGCAATAAAAATTCCTTCTTATTTATTATAGTTTTTAGATTAAACTCTATAAACGTATTAATATTTTTCTTTCCTTTTAAATGTTCCCTTTGTATGATTATTGCATTGCAAAAGATTGTAGAATATTAAGATATTTATACGCGCAATTGATTAGGGGGAAAACAAATTATGTCCCTCGTTATCCGTCAAGAACATCAGATTAGTTAAAACATGCATACATAATGCGAAGCTTTGACGTAAGTACGGGAAAGTGGACCGGCTAAAAGCGCGTATGCACTTTAATCGTTCTACATCGCTGCAAATGAATATAACTTATAATATCCATGCATATTATGTCAAGCGTGTCAGCGTCATGCGTTGAAGAAACTCAGCTTCATGATAAACACATGCGTGAGAGTATAATTTATCTCCCTTTAATTCGCAATAATGAATACAGAAGTGGTATTGTAATAATATGAACGTATAACGTAACAAACACGAGGTCCAGAATTCTAACCGAGCAAAACCTCATTTATTTTTACCGGATTTTCTTACCATTTATTTTTACATTATATCCAAAATACGACAAAATCATATAATCGGTAAATCGCATTAATTAAACTGTATTTCTCGCGTGACAACAAATTTTTTCTTATAACAATCTCTTTCCTTGATTTAGAACAATTTTATTGGACGACTTTCAGTCAACTTGAACGTTTTAATATTTTTGTAAATTTTTCGTGTAAATTTCTTTTTTATCTGATTATGTCGCAGTGGAAAAGATTGTGAAATATTAAGAAACAAAAAACATCGCGTTTTCATGTAGCATGCAAGCTACCGAGCCGAAAATAAAATCACTTTGAAATAATTTCTAGCATGTGTTCAACTTTTAACACATAATTCCGCTGTCGTTTCCGGTTTATGGTTGCAGCTGCACGAATAATTCCGAGTGGGCCACTCCAATCGTGAGCGGCATGCGCTTAACGGTCACGCAATTGCAATTAGTCTGCCGTTCCGAAGTTAGAACTTGTCGAAATGTTTTAACGTGTGTAGCATAGAACCGATTAATTTGATGGTATCACCTGTAGAGTCGCCAAAGTGGTCGTGAGAGAAACATTCATCGGTAAGCCAATTTCGCGTTCCTGTTGTTGAACGAAATACTGAAGCAATAACTGGGGCGCATGTCTATTAGCGGTGCTATTCCACGCTTTAATTAATCTGCATAGCGCAATAATACTCCCCCGCTGGGCCAGTCAGATCAGTTATCGGCATGCTCTTATTTTTATCGATTTAATACGACGAATGCCATTATTAAGAATTAAATTCATCCGGCTAAAACACTGGGGACGAAATGCATGTGGCTGAATCTCACAACGATTTTTTACTTCATACAAGATATATTGCAAGTATTTATTATTATTAATAGCTTTCTAAATTTGTTAAAATTAAAAAATAATGGATTTTAAATTATGTTACGTTAAAATAGAATTATATAAGAAACACTTATAATCTCTATAATTATAAGAATAATTAATAAAAAATCGTAACTTTGATCTTCTATTTAATATAATTCTTTTTAACATAAAATATATTATAATCATAAAAATTATTAAAATTAAAACTGTAATTAATAAATTATCAAGAAAATGTTCATTATTATTAATAGCTCTCTTTTGGCAAAATTAAAAGAAGAAATGAATATATTTTAATTTACTTGTTTTATTAATAAAAGCCCATCATTTGCTTTTAAGTTTTAACATATTATTGAATAATTATCAGTGGAATGTTGTACCATTCTTTTAGTCAAAACATCTCTCAATTGCTTATATAAATATCGTCTTCTATTCAAAACTTCATCATCTTGCAATCACCTGATAAATATTATTTGTAGTTTCGAAAAGCAGAATAAGAAAGAGATTTTCTTCTCTCCAATGCCTTTTAAGTAATTAGAAAATGTTCTGCTAGTAGAACAATATAACAATGCACTGGAGCAGTTGCTACATTATTCAAGAACGTATGATTTTATTCCAAGAATAGAATCTGTATTAAAGACAAATGATAGGTCACTTCTTTTAATAAAACAAGCAGATAGTGTATTTCTCAAACGTTTACATTATTTTGTCTATCTCCTGTATACAATGCGAATTTCCTACAATTTCGCAACTTTATCATTGCGATGATACAATATTCTATTCATTTACCTCCGTTTCCTGTTTACATCTCGACGATAGAATAATAAATGCGTCATTACATCGTTTCTAGCTTGTGCGCTTACATAAATCCCAGATCTGTCAATTTCGTGTGCACGCGAGAGAGATTGCTATGGCATCAAAAGGGTTAAACGGCGCTTCTCATCGAGCAACTTGGAAATTGAGCAAGGGCGAAATTCTCCTCTTAATTGTTTCGATTAAGTCGATATGGATTTTCCTGTGTTTCGAAAGCTATTATAAGCGTTCCGCGTTTCCCGAAACCTTCAATTTCATGCTTGTAATTTTCCGATAGAGAGAGAATTTCCTCGTTATACGTATTTGCACGAATTCTCACAGTAATATTTGTCGTGTTCAGTTTTCTTTGTTTATCGCCACGTTCGTATTCTCCCTAGAAATTCGTGAAACGCTCGTAAAAACGATGGCCAGTACGTATTTTTCGAAACTTTCTTCCGCGAAAAGTTATGTAGACACATGGAACAATGTTATCGGATATGTAGTGATACTAATGTATTTCTCTTCTAAAATTATGTGCTCTAGCAACAGAATACTTGAATTTTTCTTTTGTGACACTGTATAATGTGCAATATATTCATATAATTTAACGATATAATTTCATAATATGCAAACTGTGAAATTAATAAAGATGAGTTATGTTTAAAGCATAAGACAAACACAGACATCAATTAACTTTCGTATTTATTTTTACAAGTATTATAAATCTTTTCCATGCATATCTTTCTGCAGTTCATTATGAACTTTTCCTTACAAACAAGTTCCAATCTCGAGCTTTAACTTACATTTTTATTCCTCCTTTACCATTTTATTAAAAAAAAAAAAAAACCAAGTTAAATTCGACCATATTTTCGCACAAATTTTCATATTTGTATATTTTTTGCTCGCTATACTTATTGCAAGTTATTTTTATATCTTATCGTGCACTTGCTCTTAAAGACATCGTGTCAAAAATACCGAAAAGGGTGAAGGTCTCGCGGAAGGATCTCATGCAAATCTCATGCAAATTGTTTCGGTGCGGAAATATCACCGACTGCGACCGCTTTGAGAGAGAAGAGCGGGGCTGACGAGACATCTATCGTCTTGGAAAACGTTACGCTCCGGCGATCAGCCGTCATCTTTTTCCTCTAACATGCAGAGGACAAGCGGAATGAAAAGGATTCGAATTAATATGCATCCTGTGGAGAGGTAAAATAATTCCGCGAATTCTTTGTCGCCCTCTGTTACGTCTCTCCATAGAACGACGTTAACGAGTATAACACGCGTATTTTGATATAAAATATGAGATGTGTCGTAGTTGACTGATCGATGACATACTGAGAAAAAGCGTATTTGACTAATAATTGCATGATAAAATAGTTATGAGTAGAATGCATTTTTATAGTTATTATTACCATAATGTTAATAATAATAATTGAAGTTCTACTAAAAAATATATAATTGACACTGAGAGAAAATGACTATAAATTTTAGTAATTGCAACTATTTTCTCTCTCAGTGCAATGATTAGAACAGAAATTGTCATAAAAGTAAATTTCGCGAATTTTTTTTTTCTGTAAATGATAACGCATTTTTAGATTTTATTTATTCTGCTTCTCTACCTCTTGTCATTTTTTTACAGAATGAAAGTAAAACGCGGCAAATATACATATATAATAAATGTTTTTCATTTACATTCCCTGTTTTTTTATTAACATATTTTAATCCTTATTTCAAACTGTTTTATAAGACATATTATGTATTTATAAGATAAAATCTGCATAAGAGACTTAGAGAAAATACGCTATTCGCAAAATTTTAAGTTTCGCTCACGTTTCTAGGACATGATATCTTTGGGAACATGTCCCTTTATGGCAAATGGTCGGAGAAACGGAGAGTCGCTTTCTCAACACGTTATTCGACGCTTGTATCGGCGGAACTTTCAGCCAGGCGCAAACTTGACCGCAGGCGCGCAAGAAGCTGCAGATATGTTCCTCGAAACTCAACGCGCGTTTACCTTTCGCTCGGGGGGTTTTCATTTTAACATTGTACATCGCAAGAATCATGAAGCATCCGAACAACATATCTCGTGGGAGATCACGCTCAAGTATTGCAAATTTTCCGAGCAGCCCAAGTTTCAGTGATAAACAATACAATCGTAGAAAAATTAAAACTGTTTTATATTGTATTGCTTTATTATTATATTCATATCGTTTTATTTTATAAATTATATTTTAAATCATAAAACACACTATAAAAATGAATTGTTACACCTTGTATTGCCAATTAAAAATTTTATATTATTTAATAGCGAAAAGTCGCAGATACTGACATATAGATTTCTTAAAGACACCCCCTTATTCTCGGAATTTGGTTATTTTTGCTTATCTAACAAAAAAGTTAATTATTGCAAAATTGGAAAAAGTGTTACAAAAACTGCTATATTATCTGCTAGAAGATACTTTCTATTTTGTATTTATGTTTCTAAAGTTTTATTTTTAGTTTTTGTTTAAGCAATATTGTTCTAAAACGAATTGTATCGGTGACCTTCCTCTATAAATATAATTTGAAGCTTTAATATTTCTATAATTATAAATTATTAAATATTAAATATTAATATAATTTAAATAAACTGAAAATTATAAAATTTGCACAAAAATATTATTAAATACTAAGATCCGCTTTGACCGAATGACTCTCTTTGCTTATTTTGTGTTATTTACATATCACTCAATTTTAATTTATTATTGACAATTTAAATACATAATTTAATTTTGTGTTAAAAATTCTGTACCTTCAATTATTTATCATTTCAAAATTATTACTATTTACTAGGGTTCGCTAATATACGTTTAAACGAAAATACGTTTACACGTATAATTAGCATATCCGTTTATTAGAATCGTTTTTCCAAATATTTTCACTTTTTTTTATATAAACGTTTATCCCTTTATTAAGGAGTGTGACGAATTGTGAAAATGCAAAAAATTCGATTTTTAATTTTATTAAAAAACGTTAAAATATTCGAAAAGATGTTTTTCATAGATGGATATGTTAAATATACATGTAAATGTATTTATTTAAATGTATGATAAAACACGTATATTCGGAAAAATGTTTCTTTTATAAACGGATATGCTAATTAAACGTGTAAACGTTTACCTTCAAGTAAACGTTTTTTTGAAAGCGAATATAAACGGATAAATGTTTTACGTTTACACATATCTTCGAAAAACGGAATAAAATTAGAGCCCTACTATTTACCAATGCTATATTTGAAGTGGTCAAAAATTATTTCCGAAAAATTTGTCGAAAAATTTGCGTTAAAATTAAAATGAGAATTTCTAGAGCATTATTGTAATATCTCTTTCAAATTCAAGATGGTACATTCGCATATTCATAAATAGCATGTATCAACGATATGTCTCAATTGCATGGAAATCTAATTATTGGAAGATAATCTCGCAACTCAGGTTTATCGCTCATTTCAGAGTAACGAGACACGATAGACAGGGCGCTACGTAATATGGGCGGTGGAGAACAGAGCGACCAGTGAAGGAGAAAGGGATGTATGAACCATCAAGATCCTCCATATCTGACCATCATAGACGCACACGCAAAGTGCGTCGTGATTCTGTTTGCATACTCAACATGCCTCCTATACCACGATAATAGATCAACATCGACCGAACGATACGAGTAACCTCAAACTGAGCGACTGAATTCGAAGTCTCGATAGACTAGCTGTAATTTGGATAGTGAACCGGAATTCTCTCCAATTTTGCGAAAACTACGCTAAAATCACGTGGGATTGCAGTAATTAATTAGGTCGTTAAGCCAATCGTTTCCACTTGTTATCGCGACATTTTCCATATTACAAGATCGATTTTGAACGATGTAATTACTTGTAATCGAGTTAAATGAAATTGCCTTCCACGTACGATACTCGATTCTCCGATAACTTGGAAAATTGATTTTACTTTGCTTGATATCTAATGCCTATTATCTAATAGCTTCTCGTGCAACGTTTTATAATTTGCGGTGTTAATAGAAAAGTGACACAGCTCAAAATTAGCAACTTTTCAGTAGAGTATCTTGAAAATGCTTCCTAAAAATTCGAGCAATGTTTTAATTAAGAGAGCGAATACATAATTTCATTTTCTTTCCATGTTATACTTTCAATTGTAATGTATTCGTTATTAATAAAATTATACGTCATAAGTCTTCAAAACTCGAACACTGCAACTTTAGTACAGAGTTATGTAAATTCAAGATTGGAAACAATATAAAATAACTATAAAAATAATTATTAAATTAGTTATTAGTTACCAAAAAATGTAACTAACAAGGAAAGGGACGCAACTGTCCCCCTTCGATTTTAATGAGCTTTTAATATGTTATTCTCCAGACAAGAATAAGCGACACGTATTTTTTTGTACGTGCCCACCCATACGCACTTTTAGGGAGTGAAACATCCTTTGGAAGGAAATCGGTTTTTCTTTTTCAAAGCAAATATCGCTAAAACTGTAAGAGATAAAAAAAATTTTCATAATGAAAATTGAATAGCTTCATGTACAATAAAACTATAAAAAAATTTTTTTTAATTATTTATTTGTGACAATTATTTATTTATAAAGAAAACATGGATCGGTATATTCATGTAAAAATGTTAAAATTAACAATTTTTTGTACAAACATTTTTGCATGTTTCAGAAAGTCCATTACATGTTTTTAAGTTAAAATTAACAGTGTAAGACTTTTCGATGTAAGCAATGTGTTGACAAATGTATCGTTTTTCCATAAAAATATATTAGCCTTTAAGTTCAATTTTTCTTATCATTATCTCCAAAATGCTAACTTTTTACTTTCTTATCAACTCTTATCAACTGTCACTTTCCTATCAATGCAAGGCAATTATTTTATCAAAATATAAATTCAAATAACAATAAATTATAAAGTTAGGGAATATTCTGAATATCTAAAAATATCCATCGATTATCCACACTATATGAATTTTATAGGTTTGCAATCGTCAATTGGCCGCATTCCCACGGCTTTAATAACTTTTAATTGCTTTGGCATCATCGACGAATGCAATTTCTCGCACCGCGAGCAAAACTATCCAAAATCTTCTATAGTTCTGAACCAAACCTGCGAGAACGTTGTCTCGAATATTTGACGCTTTAGATTGCAATGTGACCCTATTCGCGTCGCGATGTGACGTTGTAATTAGCAACACGTCGCGTAATAGCAATTAATGTTTAACGCATATCAAGTCGAGAACCTCAGTCGGAATGTATTCTCCCCCGAAAATTCGTTGTATTAAATTTGCGACACGTTGTACGTGACAATGCGGCATAATGAATACACACAGAATGGTACTGAAAGCAATCTTGCTTTCGACAGTAATTATATTATAATACGCGCAACTTAATGAACTTAATATTTTAATTTATTAATTTAAACATTAAATAAAAAGGTTATTTGTTATTAACGATGTTCAAAGTATGCTTTTCCTTTCAAGAACAGAAAGAAACTGAGTCCATTCATATAACTTTGCAACACACACACACACACACATATTCCTTATACAATTTTTTATATAAATAATGAAGGAAAATAAATATTTTAACTTGTAGAAAGTCCAACGGACTTATTAGTATTTAGTTTCAGTTTCATTAAGAATATTCAAAGTACCAACGCTTTTTCTTTCGAACACTAAAAAAAAAAAATTAATTAAAAAAGTCTATTCATAATTTTGTAACATAATCCTTATACAATTTTTCTATAACGAAGGAAAATAAATATTTTAATTTGTATAAAATCCATCGGACTTTATCAATAATTTCAGTTTTATTAACGATATTCAAAGTAATGTTTTTTCTTTCAAATATTCAATAAAGATAATTCATTCACAACTTTGCAACATGATCCTTATACCTACAATTTTGACATAAATAATAAATGAAAATAAATATTATATTATAAAATATTTATTAAAAAATATCTAATTTATAGAAATGGCGTGCTTATCGATATGTAGTTTCAGTTTTATTTTACTCCGCTTCGTATAAAAATAAAATCAGAGCTGCGAAAAATGTTACTGACGTGTATTCTTTCATATAGTTTTTATGATAGTCATCGGATGTGAGGCAGACATACAAGGTACTTTACGACAAGCTTTTGTCACGTATGCCATCCGTTATCGCAAATTGAGAAGCAGGGTGCGTCGTATTCTCGAACACTGGAAAAGCGAATAGCGCCCGCGCCGGTTAGTTATAGTTTTACTGCATCTCGTTGTTGCGCTGATGAACTTCGCGATATTGCAAGTGGAGTAGACCGACGACTACGTCTGGTTGCACGTCCGTTTGACTGCGGTCAACCGCATCTTCTACAAATAAGGCGAGAGCCGCCCTGCGTGCATATCGTATTTGTAGACGTTAAACATTGAAAAATATACATATTTTAAAGCTTCCGATCTTACGATGTGGTTGAATTTTAATTTTTATCGCTGGATTAACTTTTTCTTGCAATACATAAAAATAAGCGTGTCCTTTATTTTATATTTATAGCGTCATTTGTATTTAAAGAAGCGGGCTTATAAAGTATGCATAAAACTAAAATTAAAATCTTGCCGGTCATTGTTGTAACGATTAAGAGATTTTAATCGAATTATTTTTAAATCGATAGTTAAATAATAATAGCTTCATATATTAAATTTTTCAGAAAGGGAGAACAACTAATTTTTTCAACTTGATAAGAAAATTACTGACTAATCAAATAATATTGATAAAAAGAATGTATATTCTTAACATGATCATTTTCATAATTTTCGTTTCACAATCCTTAAAAAATTACTCTTTTCGAATGACGATTTTTACGATTTTTTATGAAGTTCAGTTAATTTATTTTGAGTGATTGATAGGATAATGTTTAACTAATATATTCTTGATAATAATTCCAAAATATCTTTAGAAGTAAGGGAGTGATATATAAGTTTACTAAGACTTTAAACTTCTGTAGCATAATGGTGTAATAAATTGTCTTAAGACTCCTATATTCATTCATCATTACTCTCAGAAACGAAAAAACATAATAAAAATTCTTGCAAATTATATTTAAACAGAAATATTTTTTAATAAAATAACATTTGCAATCAATAGAAACAATTTATAAAAAATATCGAAAACTGTTTTCTTATTTCGAGGAGAAATTAAATCATATTTATTTCTATATATTATTAATTTGACATTTTTTTATAACTGTAATAAACTGTAATAAACGTAGCTTATTTCGTTTTTAGTTATGTACAATTTATTTCCCGAAATATGTTTATTTAGTAATTAATAAAACAAAAGGAAAATATTTGGTATTATATTTTACGATTCTATCCATTGTAACTATTGTTTTATTGAAGAATTATAATTATCTTTATTGCTATTTACAACACTGTTAAATATAAAAGAACATGAAAATAATGCAAAGACAACAAGAGACAGATGTCGGAAACCGATAATTTTCTAAACAGATAATATACTAATATATTTTGCAAGAATTTTTATTGTGTATTTTTTCGCTTCTGAAGTCATAATCTGAGGTAGCAGTTGTGAGTGAACAGAAGCATTAAAACAGAAGTAACAAGTGATGTGTGTTGAAAATTCGTAATATCGGACTCTCGCGGTCCGCGTTAACAAGTATAATAGCGAATTTGAATGGATACACTCAGTACGCGTTTTGGTGCACATTAAAGCCACACAAATTGACATAAAAATATGCGTTTAATATAAAAATGGATTAAACTATAAAATCTTCAATACATTTTATTATATATGCTGTTAAATAAAATCTGTATTTCATAATTCGAAATATTTGCTTTTTACTTTTATACAAACTAAATCAAAATAGCTTTAATATGCACTAATGCACACTCTTAACCGAATTCGCCATAAGATTTCTAATTCAAAACTCAAATTTTATATATTTCTATCCCACGTAAATTTTATATCTCTATTTGATACAAAAAAAAGCACATCAATCGGATAACCGAGAATAACGTGAAAGGAAACTATCAATTCTTATATTATTTTCTCACAACGTACGTATCATCGTCCGCGTTTTTTATGCGAATGGCTAACGAGCGACTCCTATAAATTAATTATTGGTTGATTCGATATTTTCATTCCTCTTAGCGAGGTTTGTTTATCTCACTGGTTTCGTTCTCCAGAGATACGAATTAATGTGAACTCTAATAATTAATTACACGAATTAGAGACGCTGAAACACGTCTTTCATAAAATATCACTGTCTGTTCCATTAGAAAATAATTTCGTTCTAATATGAAATTCTACGTGTAACTTTAAAATAACAATTTATATAATCCATTACGATTCAATTCTTATATTTAAGATTTATATATATATATATAAGTATACATACATGTAATAAATCTAAAAAGTTCAAACTTTTCATTTAAGAGAGACTTAACCCTTGTGTCCTCAAAGAAATATCTTTTTCATATGTATCTTACGAGTTCTATGGACGAGAATGTTCTTTGCGCTACATATTGCAAACGGCGTGTTCGATAACTCAAGTAAGCTCTGATTTATCGTTGTCGTGGTGGCCCGTTTATCTTTCGCTCCGAAGTCGGCCGATTTGATAGTTTTGTTTGTCCCAGGTTTTCCCGCGTATGTACCAACAACGCCAACCATCCATAGCACAATGTGGGGCAGGAATAAATTCGATCATCCGCGATAATGTCGATTCGTCGCGTACGTAAGAGAGCGAAGAGAACAACTTCCATTTTTCTCCAAGATTTCGGCTCATTATTTTCGTTGTTTGTATTCTGTTTCCAGACGAATGAACCGATCAGAACGAAACTTGTACAAGCAGAAAATATAAACACGAATGATTGATTCTTGATTCTATTAAACTTCCGATCGAGTTTAATGTGATTTCAGGAAAACATTTTGAGTTGTTCATTGTTGAGCAATATCATTGATATTTTATAGAAAAGAGTTCTTCTTAGCTTTATAAACTATCATTAAAAATTGATGCATTAAAATAATAGTTAGTTTCAAATAATAATTGTTAGTTACAAAAGATGCAGTGTCAAAGTTGAGGGAAAAAAATTTCATTTTTTCCAAAAATTTCCAAAAAAACCCACACGAATTATTTTGATAAAATTTTATATATGTTTAAAGTTTCATCAAAATGATTTAAAAATTAAAAAAAAAAAAAGAAATTTTTCTTTTAACTTTAACAATCTGTATCTTAAGTCGTTCATATAATCGTATAAAGTTTTTATCTTGAATTTGTGTGAAGAATCACCTCTTAAAATCTGTTAGAGTATTTAGTAGCTAATCTGTATAAGATAATATTTTAATCAATAGTAATTATCCGTTTTGATCCTACGCTTTTTGGGTCATCCTCAATAATTATAAAACAATATCAGACAAATTTGTTATATAAAATATTAACTAATTATCGCAATCAATTGTAATAGCATAAATCAGAGAAGACATATTGACATTCATAGGAAGTGTGTGTTTATTGACATACCTTCCTATGAATCTCAATCCAACTTTCCTAATTTATACTACAATCGACTGCGATAATTAGTTCGTATTTTATGTAATAAATTCATCTGATATTGTTTTGTAATTATTCAGGATGACCCAAAAAGCATTGGGTTTAATTATTTCTGATGTAATGCAATTGAAGAATTTAAATGTACGTACACATCTAGTGCTCTGATTTTAACATTTTCATTTATATTATTTATATTTTTTTCTTTTTATTAATATTTTACTAATTGTTATCATTATTTTTTTAAATAAAAATAATATTCAAAGTAAAGTTAGTATATTACTAGAATTATATAAATATATTTTAAATTCTATACTCTTTCTTTACCGACGGTTCGAAAATTCTCTTATCATATCACGAACATTTCGCTTTTTTAATAGAACGCGGTGAATTGGTCTAACGATTTTTCTGCACGCTTCGGTTCCTCTCTCACGATTATTTTCATCTGACGCTCGTCAGACCACGCCTTTATTTCGTTGTTATCTATCTCGTTCGAATTGCCAGCGCTCATATTATCGCTTATTACCGGTCTTTCATCGATCAGCACACAATAGCGATACATTCATTGTGTTGTTTAGCATTGTGATGCCGTCTTCTATACTGTCGATCATTCTCTATTTCAAGTGAATTCGTCCTTTTCAGTAGCGTGATACGCCATGTGATACGTTGAATATATTTCGCTACCCCAATCATTAACAAATATGCTCAACCAATCGCCGAAATTGCGGTCTACTCCTGCATATCCAACTAATTTTTCCTATTCCTGCTACTCTTAATGGCTTCAAATCACGCAAATCTGATATATTATCAGCCAGTGAAATTAGACTTGTTAAATAAACCGTGTTTCTCATAGTTTGACAGAGCGGATTAAAAGATAAAGAGACTAAAAGTATGATAAAAATATTCTTTTGAAATGTGTGTGTTGTTACTTAAAATTTTATATTTTATTTTCCGCAACATATTGTGCGCGTCGGTCGACAAAAGTTTTGCAACACAACGCGCTTGATGAATTGGTTATCGATCAGTTTGATAATCCGCTGACTATGCAATCAGCAAATTTCATCCTGCGTTCTCGTTAGATTCTCAGTTCTTCCTTGTCTGATCGTGCTTTCCGGAGATATAAACAAATATGAACCCGAAAGAAGATATTCGCAAAAACTATTTTATTTTATAAATAATATATGATAGTAATATTATATTAATATTATTAAGATGTTAATAATAAAATACCTATTTCTCTGATGTGTTATCATTTTATTATCATCGTTACCGTTTGTAAATACCGTTTGGCGACTGTCATCCCTTTATTTTGTAAACTAATCGCTCAAAATGAAACTTGGCCTATGAGGTAATGTGAGAAATTTTAAATATTATTATTAATTTAATACATAATGTTTAAATAACACAATCGAATTATTATATTAAACAATTATATTAAATTAACATTCAAATATTAAAAATTCAATACAAAATTTTAATAAATATTGATTTTAACATAAATAATTTGTTCTTTACTGCGTGGTATTAACTATTCATAGTTAATTAGAATTTTTAAGGACACGATGGATGCACTGTAACTATGGGATTGTCGTGATTATTGTGTACATCCAAATCACAGTAACATGTTATATGAGTTCCAATATTAATTAATGTTTACTTTCCTGCTGCTTTGATTGCAAGCATCTCTCGTTATACACTACAAGTAAACACAGTGTATGTAATCTGACATATCCCGCGGGGATACTTCGTGATTATGTAACAACAATGCAGTAAAATGACCTGCGATTTCCGACCACTATACATATTATGTCACGGTGCGATATTACAATGAATAAGGTATGAAAGAATATGTTGTGGTAATACGGCTAAACTAATACAAGCGATTCTTGTCGTTGTCCGAGCAACAGTATTTACGAATTTCTCGAGCCACTTTCATCAGTGTGGCTCTATGTAACGTGTATCTACAATTCAATAATGCTTTAATCTTACAAAAGCTTTTTTGAACAAAAACAAAGCTTTTAAGTGTTCTGTAACCGATAATCGTTCACGATTGTTAATATCTTAATTAAGCAAGTAAAATTTCTGGCGTCTTAACATCCTTACTATTAGCAGAAAAAATTTTGTTAATATCAATGTATCTATAAATTTTTATATAAGAAACTTCACTACATCATTTAATTTTCTTCAATTTTTCGTGAATTAGGCACATTATTATACTTGTAAGCGTCTCGCAGCTACTGTACGTCTTGCATTGATAAAAGAATTAAAATTTTGAAACCCAAATTCAATTAAGTCTAAATACAATTTATATATATATATATATTGGGTATAAATATAAAATATTCTCAATTCATTCCATCAAAAAAAAGTACTCTGACGATATAGTAAAAGCCAAAGAAAAATAATTAACAAAATATTTATCCTTTGAGAACCGAAGCTTTCTAATAAAGTAACTTATGGAAGATCTTACTAAAGGTTTTCGGGGTCGTTAAATTTAATTCTGGTCTCGCACTTCTAAAATTCAAATATCAAAAAAACGATTTATTGTAAAATTCAGTTTTAGAAGGTTCTTGATATTTTTAGTTTAAATATAACCTGTCAATATCAAATTTCAAAAGGATAGTAACTACCATAAACGAAGATCTAGTATCACAGTATTAATCAAAGTTTGAAAGTCAGTTTGGAAATTAGTAGAACTAACTGTATATGTATCTATGACGAGCTTCAAATAAAGCGAAACTGGAAACTTGATGTTACTTCGCGATTTAAAAACTCTCTAAAACCGAGTTTTATGGTAATCAAATGATTTTTTTTAATTTCCATCTACTATGTAGAATCTACATTTTGAATCTTTTTATTTTCGTACTCAGATTTGAATAAAGTATTATAAAATTATATATAAACTTGGCCTATAAGCAAAGTTTCATAAAAAATAAACGAACAGTTTAATAAAAGGGAGTAACGAGAATCGCTGGGAGTTTTACAAAGGTAGTTAAAATATTGCTATAAAAATAAATATTATTTTTCAATAAAACTGTTTTTTAATTCATCTTTCGTTAAATATAAAACGTCAATTGTTGCAAGTGCTTTTTACTTATGGCTGAGGTATTTTTTATCCAAATTTTCTATTGTTGCAATTTACTAGCAAGAAGTACCATCTTGATCCAAATTCATGTTATACAGTGCCACCCCTCTCTCGAAATACATTCAGCGCTTTCTCTTACGCGCATATAAACATTCCATACACTCACATACGTTCACACAACTTGCAAAAGTACTTCACGAGAACTATTTCTGTCGTCGGCTTTTCGTTCAACGATGCAAGTTTGTCTTTACAACGGCGCGTAAGTTACCCTGGGAAATCCAAGTTTCGCAATGGATATCTGATCGGGGGATATTCCCATGAACAAGAGGCGGAATTGCGTCTATAGTGTGATCGCGAATTCACTTGAATAAAATTGCATGAAAGAGTGATATAAATTATCATTGTATAAACTATATCGTATTGAAAAGGGATTTAAAGTCACAAAAAAACTGTATTGAAAACACAAATATTGAAAAATACATATTTCGAATAAAACCAGAAATGTAGTTTAAAATACATATTTCGTTTGGAAATATAAAAGCTGTCTGCTTATTATTTATAGAAATAATGTAGAACTTTTTAATTAACCTCTGGAGGACCGGAGGCCCCTTTAGGGACTCGCCTAGTGGCGCCACTCAACTCCATGATATTGACAAAAAAGTTCTAACCCTTAAAATAAAAAAGTCGATCGAAAACATGCCGGTCCTCAGAAGGTTAATTGACAAATTAATATTTGAAGTTTTATTTATTATTGTTTATTTATTAATATTCATTACTTTGAGCATAATTTTAATAGCTACGTTTTAATATTCTCTGTAAATTCTCTGTAAAATTATTTTTGAAACTGGTATAAGACCTATTGTGAGGAGAAAAAGAACTTCTCATTTTCTCTCGAAAATTTTGTATGCGAAACATACTTGCTGAGCAATCTGTCTAAAATTTGACACATGGTATGCGTTATATTTCGTCGTACACGGTGTGTGCATATGTAAGTGACGTCACGTATCGATTGTTCCTGAAAAATATACATATTCCTTGGGTGAGAATGATTTATGAGGTAAAGCGTTAAATCTTAATCGAATTGAGATTACGCGCTTCGAGCGTAAGCTGCTTGTTATTCTTATCAGAAATGCTATGATCCGTTAGGGCCATAATGATTTGCGGTCCATTTATATACGTATCAATGATGTATCAATTCCTCTATTACCATTACCTTCATATCATGTAAATTCACGCTGTAATCATATAAAGCGTTTAAATAATTCAAATCTCGCACTTTATTCATGTTATTAGAAAGTATCTTTATTAATATTATATTATAGCGTATGCTAATTAGATTACATGGCTCGGATATATTATCGGTAAAATGTCTGCAAAAATCTGTAACACCGAAATGGACTAAAATTCGCTAATTAGATAATAATTAACGTTGATTGATATCGTAATATTTGATAATATGAGACAGTACTTCGAAACGAGTGAATAATACCTAATTGATATAATCAGTATATAAATCATAATTAACTAAATTTAGAAAAATCAGGAGAATACATTGAAAAGAATCTAAAAGTACTGTAATATAATAATATAAAAATAAGAAGATTAATTAATTCTCTTATAGATATGCAAATGTACTTAACATACGATAAACAAATAGAAAAAATTATACATATACAGTAGAAAACAATTCGTATTGCCGGTTCTTATTAAAATTTTTATATTGAATTTTTAATATATCTACGTATTAATTTAATATTGTGTTGTGTTATTTAAATATTTTGTGTTGAGCTGATATTCAACATTTTTTCTCAATATTAAAACAATACAATTTATAAGTAAATGAAATAATAGGATAAAAATAATGTATTTTAAAACGTATAAAATTCTAAGATAAATATATTAAACACACACACATGTTAATTTAACATATTATAAATGTAATACTATTGAAAAAAAATAAGCTTCCACAATTTACTTACGAATTCTTAGTCAGCGTTATATTTTTTGTGTAAATTTTTTTACGTTTAGGTTACTTTCTAACATATTCAGTTTGTGTTAAATTAACACAAAAATTTAAGTGGACCGTTTATATATGAGAAAGGTGTCAAATTTAATATAAATTTTCCAATTGTGTATAAATATATAATCAATACATTGATTGACTATCGAAAGCTTCAAAGATTCTAATAAAAAATTTAAAAATATTCTCTCTCTTTCTCTAAAGATGATCTTACATGTAAAAAAAAACGAACTGCATTAGCAGTAACTGTTTTTTCAGTCTCGATCAAATTTTGTTAACCAAATGCACGGAAATTTATCTTGATAGCAACAGCCGATGAGACGATTCAGTAAGATGTTATCCGTGTACTGCCGACGAATTGGGGACGCATAGACCCAGCTTAGATATCGAGTAGAATTTAATCTCGGATTTCGGTGACAACGAGACTGCGGATTGGGACGGAAAAATTCTGACTGGTTAACAATAAGTTGATCCGCTCGAGGATCACGACGTACATAGCGCAAAAGTATTATTTGCGAGAGAAATATTAGTGCAAATCGAAATAAAAATAAAAATTCAAAATTGATTTCAACGTATAGCACATGTAATACTCATCATATATATACCAACATTTATTTCTAGCAAAAATTAAAAAGTCTTTTCTGTATAGGTTCATATGAAACAGATTATTGCAGTAAAAAATAAATGGATTTAATTTTACATTAAATACTTTCACATATCTTTTCATATATTTTTCGAAAATTTATTTTTCTTTTGCTCGTAGACTGTAATCTAATTGCATTTAAAAACGTTCTTCCACACTTCACGATTATTGTCTCGTAAAAATATAATTTCATTTTATTTGATAATTCCGAATTAATGTGCGAAATACTATAATGTACGTTGCAAAAAGAATTCATAATACTGTACCTTATCTCAAATCGCAAAGCGTCGCATCACCACTCACAAGATCTATTTTACGAAACTTAATCTCGGAATTAATTGGAATGCCTTTGACAGAAACGACTGGTTTTAACGAAATCGAGCATCTATTTATTGATCGTTAACAGCGTTTCTGGAGTAATGCAATTTCGCGCGTAGAAACGCGAGATAACGAGCTGTCGATCGCGCGCAAACAGTTGAGCAAGAAGGATCGTGTTTATTCGCATTATACGGGATATTTCATATTTACTGTTGTTTGTTTACCTATTTTCTTTCACTTTGAACATTTCAACGAAACATCAAGACTAAAAACCAACAATTTTTAAATAATTTATGAATAAAAACAATGGGTTCGCTGCATACCAAGCTGCAAATTCATTACGAAGCATTATTTCTCGTGTAATTTCGAATAAACTTTGTTTAACAAATTCTCAATTCGAAACTGAATTATCGAGAAATATGTAATACTGGAAATATGATTTCAAAGGAATCTAGATCTATATAAGAGCACTCTATGCGCATCCTAACATTTCCACCTGAGGCAAAATGCTCGAGAAAGCTCTAGAGAATCTCTCGTTTTCCCTGGTACCGTTGCAATACCTTATCTTATAATACAATGTCCGTGTGCAAGCTAGAAGCGTGTAATTGCGGTGACCATGTTAGAGCAGGTGCTACGAGAGAATTTTCTCGCACGAAATTCCCTCATTGTTCTCGAAAAGAAATTGCACGGCACAATAAGACGAAAGAGTCGTAGGTCTTCTAGAGAAGAAATACCAATTGGTTTAAAAAAAAATGTTTTACTGCTTAATAGCAGTATATTATTTACAACGAAAATACTGAGTATTTCAACGTTTTAGGATTCACACAAACAATGCAGTTATTACATTCAGAAAAAATATAAAGGAAAATATATGAAGGTGACAAAAAAATTGGCCAAATTCCGTGGAAATATTCCACTCAGATTAATTCGAGTGTGGAATTCTCCACGCATTCCATATATAAGTTTTATTACCACACTGAGAAAAATGGTCTGGTTGGATTAAATAGTAATTCTGGTGGAAAATGGACGAATCAGAATTTTCTGGTTAAATCTATTAGAATTCTAGTTGAGATAATTAGAATTCTGATTGATATAATTATTCTGGTAAAAATGAGAATTCTAGTAGATTTTACCAGAAATATTGTATCAACCAGAATTCCTGTTATCTTAACTAGAATTCTAATAAATTTAATCAGAAAATTCTGATTCGTCCATTTTCAACCAGAAATTTTTTTCAGTGCAGCACTGTTTCTATAATAGTCACAGATTATTCTTCAATTAATTATAAAATATATAATATATAAACAGCGTAGATAAATTAAACAAAATTTATCATCAATTAAAATCAATATAGTTCCGTATAATTATTGCAAGAGAGATAATGGGTAATTTATACGATTCAGCTTTAGATGTATTGTTTTAGCTTTCGGCTAAATACAATGATATAAACGGCGGAAACAAATAAATGAGATTACGATATACGTTATCGATACTTTCAATTGCAAACAATCATCGTGTGCAAACAACAAGCGAAACTTATGATTTCAGGTCGCACAGTCGCTGCGATCGTAGTATCAAAGTCGATACCTCGAGGCTTGTGCTATCTCTAGTCTCTACCTATTCATCAAAATCGATCACGCATCGTAGACGTGGACGTATTGGCCATCTCTAGTATGCGACTTTGAAGGGATCATACCTCATGGTCGAAGTGTATAATGATAAGAAGGCGGAGTAAATCTGTTATTACGTTAACTTTCCCTCACGTCTCATTGAAGACACGATAAAGTCCTACGTCTCACTTCATCTGAAAGGTTGATTCCTTTTTTAACAATTTTCTGCCTCTTTTGTACGCATCTGTTTCCCGTCCTAAATGAGACAAGGGGTATATGATACGTAAAACTAAGCGGAAACGGCAAATAACGGCAGTAAAAGAGAAAAAGAAAAAAAAATAAGAGACCTGCCGGCGGGTAGATAAAAAGCTTTTATTCGCTCGTCCAGGACAAAAGCGGCTGCTATCTATGATTAATATATAAAGCCGGATAAATTGGATATTGTTATTTAATGTATAAACAACCCATAATGTGTAAAAATATGCACAGAATATGTCGAAATACTTTTGTATGAAACATTTTTTTTTAATGCTTTGTTTATGAAATATTCAACTGTATCTAGATTTTTGGCCTATCCTATTTATTACACTATAACGAAAATATGTAGGAAAGAAAATTAAAACGTTCTCTACGGAAGGAAACAGCTGCTATATAATTACTTTAATTTCTTGTAGCCGTTAATTTCTTGAGATTGCAGTAAAACCTATTTCTCGCGCTTGAATTTTTTGGCTTGCCGCATCGTTTTCAAAAATCTGTAAGAAACACCTAATCCATCAAAATAATTTTTGCTGTAAACTAGTGCAATCTAAATTTGCGGATGTAAATGGTAAACCGAGACGAATCGGTTCATATAGAGCGAATCAAATCAATATAAGCTTTGAGATCGTAAGTCAACAGTTGCCTTTCATCTTATTAGCTGTTTTATCGTGTAATTTATACTTTCGCACGCTTCTACTGGAAACAAGACAACAGTTCGGTATTGCGTGTGATTCAATATTAATAAACGACAAAGCGCAAAAACGATGAATGCACGAAAAAATATTGTCTTTCATAAAAACTTACGATTCCCAAAAAAAAATCACGAATTTTGTGACTTTTGTAAAAAAAAGATATGTTGAAACTCTCTTATGCACATTATATTTTTACAGTGTTTAGATTATTAAATCAGTCTAGTAAATTGATAAACCGCTTTACCCCTCAATTTTGAAGTAAATCGAATAATTCTTTCTTTTTTATTTTTTTGTTGTACAATAAAAAATATGTGTATGTACAATATTATTTTATTATATAAAAGTTAAGCCAAAAATTAAGAATTTAAATAAAGGTTAATAATGAAATTTTTTATTACTTTTTTACCAATAAAGAGAAATTGATCGAATTCGTCTCGGTCTAGCCTAAAAAAAAGTCGAATCGTTTGACATTTTTGACAAAGAGATTTATAATCGAGTGGATCCAATAGACACATCGTCAGCTCCGGGAAGAGCTAAGACTCTTACTATAATCTAAAATTATTGCAATTTAACAATTAAAACTGCTGTGGAATCTGAGTTGCGCGTGAAGATAAGAGGAAACACGAATGCAAGTAAAATCCAGTGCTCGTATCGAACGAGTTCCTGAAGCAATTGAGGGCGACGATCGCGTCCTTTGTCGAAGACCATTTACTTATAAGCATAGAATGTCGATTCATTAGGAGAAACTATAGTTCAATGTTTCCTCGCAAGCGAGAGACGGACGCCGGGAACAACTTACGCGCCCGACGAAGCACAAAGAGGATAGACGGTGATGTAGATAGCGAAGACAGGATCCATTCTGACATTTCTTTACACGTCGGAACGAACGTTAACGTTGCATCCTTCCCGCATCCTTCCCTCGCGGCTGTCCGCGCGCTATAGCAGCAATTGCAACCACGAGAATGCAACCGTAATGTTTCCGACTCGCGCAGTAAGTTCGTTACGAATTCTCGCGCTCGAAGTTTCGCGTCGAATGCCACTACGAATACGTTACGGTGCACAAATATACAAGACAAAATGTAATAATCAGATATGCGGTATTCAGAAAATTTTCGATCTTCTTCGCACTACTTGGATCTTTATCCATTAAAAATATGTATTTTACATCTCGAAACATTATCAAAAATGTAAGAATTTCGCGTATTATTTCGCCTGAGTATCTGTGTAAAATTTAAGTAGGATAGAGCGGGATTAGTTGTGTGACACTTTTTCTTTAAATTATTATAAATCTTCACACACAATTATGATAGACTAATGGTAAATGTTTTAAAACGTTGCATGTTCATCTGGTTCAATAATTAAGTACTTATAAATCTCTTCTATTTCCTTTAATCTTTTAAATATTAAATCCTTATTAAGTTTAAAATATTTATATAAGTTGCTTCTCTCTCTCTCTCTCTCCCTCTCTCTCTCTCTTAAGTCAGTAGATAACAGGAACAGTTTTTAGAAATCTTATATGTATTGTTTGCGAGCTTGAACTTTTCTGTGTTAGCACATATGAGATGAAAACATTTCGATAAAATTTTCTGAGGATGCACGAATGCTAATGCAACACACATCTAAAGGAACCTGTTGCTATACCGTCACACATATGGACTGAACGACAAAAGTCATCAAGCGAAGGCTATGTTTTATTTTCTCTCTAGCCTTTAGATTACCCTTGCGATCTATGGAATTTGTGTGGGCGTCTGCAATATCATATTCACCTCTGACATATATAAATGCACAGGAATGTACACAATATTAGACATAACAAACAATAACCTATAGAATCTTGACCTTTTAATTATGAGATGTAATATAGCGGTAAAATAAAATATTCCTATCTATACCTAACAAAAAAATATAACATAATTAAAAATCAAAATTTTGTATATTCTAGAAATGTAGAATTATCAGAAGAAATTATAAAAACAATTTAAAATAATCAAAGAACTAAAAAATAAAAGAATAATTTATTGCACTGAAAAAAATATAGCCAATTTTAATAAATATTTAGTTCAATACTTCCAACTAAACATTTACTTACAGTAAATAAATATTTGTTCAGCAAAAAGAATGATTGTTAAATCAAATTAATGTTTCTTGTATCAAATAAATATATCTTTACATTTAATAAATATTTAGTTGGCAATATTGAATATTTGTTAAAATTGACTATATTTTTTTTCGATGTGCCCGCATTTACAGTTAATAACTAACAAGTAAATATTTATACATTAGGAACATCAAACAGTAACGTCGAAACTTTACTATTATTATCGTTAAAATATTTAAACGTAAATGTTTTCCTACGTAAATATTAAATTTAATAATTAAAATTACAATTTAATAATTAAAAATTATTACAATTTAATAATTAAATAATTAAAAAACTAAAAAATTAAATAGAAGAAAAATTTATTCCCCTTTACAGTTAATAAGTAAGGATCCATAAACTATATACGTCAAGCAGTATAACGTCGGAGTTTTACTATTATCACCGTTAAAGTATTTAAACGTAAACTTATATATTCACGGAAAAAAAAGATATAGTTCACACAACACTAAAAATATTTAGTTGTGAGCAATATAGAATCCTAGTTATCTTTATATGATAAGAATGTGTGTAGTTGATACGATTTATTTACTTTAATATGTCAACTATATCAATGTAATTAGGCGCGATCTGGTTGTGATAACCAAAACTTGATTGGGGGATTATTTATTATGAATAAGTTATATATCCGTATATAGTTGCGTCAATCGTGACATTATAAAGCATGATGTAATAAGAATTAAATTATTAATAAGAATTAATTTCTTGTTACATCATGCTATAAATTAAGTTAATATTTCAAAAAGTAAAAGCGACCACGCTTACAATTAAAAATATGTATATGTGAAATGCATTGCTGCAACATAACCATTGTAATATGCATATGTAATATGTAAATAAGCTAACCATTGTACTATGGTTCAAGTAACCACATAAATAGTTGTTCCATATTTTACTATTTAATCTGGTTGGCATCACCAGATTTCTGTGTAGACCAACCATACTGTTTTTTCCGTGTTCTTACTTCTTACATAAATGTTAATAATTGATATTTAAGTAAACTGTGGAAATTGATTCAATAATGAGGACTCACAGGCTGATAATGGGCAAGGAATAATTAAAGGGAACACTGTCGTTAGCGGTGCAAGTATCGGTTTACTAAACCGAATTAACACGCACGCTTTACATGTATATCCATAAGATGGCATCGTTAGAGAGGTACGTGCCATCTGCAAAATCCTCGTTACCGGAATGCATTAGTTCCACGTAATTTTGGAGCTTATCTGAAAGACGGAATAGAAAAAGAGCGTAGGAGAAACATTATTTAGAAAACTCAAGTGCTTCATAAAAAAAAAATGTGCTAGATAAAGCGAGTTTCATTAATCAACGAGCGCGTTCGCCAGTAGAGTGCTAATTCCATCTACTATGAGCGGTTTTTCTCATAGTCGATCTTCTCCTTTTTATAAAAAATAATGCAAAAAAAGTAACATTTTGTAACAAGGTTTAAACGCGATTTAACAATTTTTTTCTTAAATAAGTCAAGTTTTAGAATTAGTAGTTTAAGATTTACCTGTGATATTTCTGTGAGTTCTCTCAATATATATGAAAATTATTTCACTATATATATATATATAGATATAGATTAAAATAATTTATTGGATATCTTTAGAACATTTCTCCGATAAAATATGTATCGGCTTGTCCCTTGGATATTCGTGATTTCTTCACTCTCTTCTACTTAAATTTAAAAAAATTATGTGAAGTAATCTAGAGAATAAATTTTACAAAAAATTGTTCTGAAAGGGAAATGTTATCAAGTCAAGAGAAAACACTTTCTCTGCAGCATTAATTTCCTTTAAAAGGCGCCATACGACAAAAGGGGATTAATATAACTTTACCGTGTTCGGCATCGTTGTCATCGAGTTGTGTTCGCGTTGCATCCTCGCTAAAGCAAGCGCCGCGACGGAACTTTTGTCCGCGTCTTAACTTGGTTGCGGCGTGATTAACGAGCCGTCTCAAAATGCGAGCAATCGACTCACCGGACTTAATGTCTAGGAAGGAGGCCGATGTGCGCCAAGGAGACGAGGAATTTAATTTCACGGATATAACGAGAGCGGGTTGTAATTACAGCGAGGGGATTAATTGAGCAACGTGCAGCAGTCTCTCTCTCTCTCTCTCTCTCTCTCTCTCTCTCTCTCTCTCTCTCTCTCTCTCTCTGTGTGTCTTTCTCTTTCCTCGTCTTTCTCTTGAATCGGGAAGACAGAGATCTTTGCGATCGCTAGGACATTCTTTCGCGTAGAAGTTTACGTTCTTAAGATTGTGCATTCCTCTTAGGACACTGGCGAACAGCATTTCGCACTTTCGTAAGCTATCGTAAGCTAAAAAACACTGAACTTTCAAATACGGCGCCTTAATGATGCGCAATATTCTTAATTTCCGTCTCTTGTTTGCATATAATTATATAATATTTAAAATATAATATAAAAGATACATTGACCGAAATATTCTCGCTTTGTTTCTGCGTGGTCTATAACGTCTCATTATCCGATTAAATTAAGAAAGTAACACTGACATAATTATATCCGTCCAGTTCGTGTAACTTATTGTAACTTTAACTTTGACGATGCATCATTTTACTATGAACATTCACAAGTTTCTTACTCGTTGACTTTCGTTGTGAGTTTGAGACTTTCTATCACCATTCAGCATTGTAACTGCTCTGGTCAACTTCCAATAATGTTGAGGAAGATTCTCGCAACGTAAAGGATTTGCGATAGTTTGCAATTGCTGTAACATCGACAAAATACTATTAGCTTAGAATATTTGTAACCATCGATCTACTGATGATGGCTCAAATGTAAGCCAAAACGTTCAGATTTTAAATCTTCGACATTTATAATATTTGCGAATTAGTTCTAGCGCCGACTCCGAATGCCCTGTTTTTATACATTCAACTTTATTATTATTATTTAATTAAAAGGCGTCCATATATTTTCGTTTATTTAATTTATTTATTATTGATAATATAAAAGAATAAAATAAGTTTCTTTTTTTCTAAAATCGCTACGCGATACCTCATAAAAATGAAAAATGATTTACAAAAATCTCATTTAATTCATTTTAATTTATTTAATTTTTATAACAGACACGTTTTTTCACTTTGTTCGCCAGAAAATTTATCATTGCTATTAAATCGAATCTATACTCTCTTTTCCTGTCCATTTTTCTACTCTCGGATGTATCTTTCCTCTTAGGATGAGGCTGACATTAATTGGTCACGGCATTTTTCCGAGAAATAGTCTAGGATGAGCCTTGCGCGTTTACCGCAAATGGTACTCTCCAATTGACGGCAGAAGATATTTTCACAAGTCTGGAAAAATTATCTTCGGCATCAACTATGCCGATGGTACGTCTTTTGATAAAATGCGACATTGAATTGCTATGACAATAATGACCCATAATTAATTCTTCAGTTGGATTACTCGCATTTAAGTCTAAAAAACTGGTCGAAGCGCACATTTGCTTTCACAAAAAGAAACTTAAATGTTAATTATGAATTCTAAAAATGCAGTCTTTTAAAGAAGCTTATTAGGAAGAGAAATAAAAAAGTTACGAATAAAAACGTAAATGTTAATTATAAATTTCAAAAGTTTAATCTTTTAAATAAGCATGTTTTTATTCTACTATTATTATTAGGCACGTTTTCACAATATATGATTTCTTAAAGATTTAAGATTATCAAGAAAATGAATGAATTTCATTGATGAATTTCTTGGTGATATCTTTAATTTCTTTAGGTAACCATAAATATATTGTGAAAACGGACCTTAAAGAGAAAAATAAAAAAGTTAGGAATAAAAACTACATCTTCTTATAAATGTAATATATGATCAAAGAATATAACTTTTTATATATAATAATAAACGATTTCTTAAGATCATATATGTGAATACACAACAAGTAAGAGTTTAAAGCCTATAACGTCGAAGCTGGATCTTAGATGCTTAAATAATTTCTATGTGAATTTATATACTAAATATATCGAGGGGATAACTACTAGCTGAAATATTGTCCCACAAATTATATGATCTCATTTAATTTCACCTAATTACAAATAATTTTTTTCACTATATATAAAATCATTTGGTAAAATACACGATTTTATTTAATATTATACAATGATTTCTCGTGGCTGTATATATAATTATTGGATTATACATAGAGATTTCATATGAATTTTATAATGGTTTCGAGGACTTTGTCCCACGATTACATTAAATGGTTACCCCGAAATATATCGTCATTTGAACTGCGCGCCGAATTGGTTTTTCGGACTTATAAACGCAATTAAACTACTATAGTAATATCATAAATTAAATTTACAAGCAATTTGATGCTCAATCAGGCATCCTATTAGAAAGATATTAATATGCTGAAAAACTGTAAATAAATTTATTACTAAAATAGTTTAATTGCATTTATAAGTTTGAAAAAACCAATTCGGCGCGCAGTTCAAACGACTACATATTTAGTACATAAATTCACATAGAAATTATTTAAGCATCTAAGATCCAGCTTCGACCGTTATAAGCTTTAAATAACTTTTTACATTCTTTTAACTATTAAAAATGTACGCGAAAAATATATTAATGCTAAATGTCTTCATCAAGTGGATTTTTCGATTTTCTACTACGTGCAACGTGCAGTGTCCGACGTTGACGACAAAATTATGAAATCTCAGTCCAGTTATGTGCATAAAGTATCCCGCTCACGTCCTGGCACCGGTTCCTTCTGGACGTTAAGGCACGCGTCGCGACGCGTCGTTTAAAATGTAGGTGACATCATAGGTCATATACTTATTTCGTTTAAATTGAATTGGACTGAACTCTTCTCTAGGACAAGATCTCATTATGAATTTATTTTTCATACTTGATATCACATTTCCTCTTACGATGAATACCGTAATAAGATGACTTCATACATTATCTACCTTTATAATCATCAAATATGTATTAAAGATGGCGCGTGTATGTATTATAGTTCACGATAATATAGGGTATCACAGAAACATAACATTTCGTACAACAAAAATGAATTAAAAGAATAAAATAATATATCACTAAGTAATAAAAAATTAATTCGTACTTTTTATTTCTCTTTCATTATTGCAAATATTTATTTGTAACTAGAGATGTAAGCGATGGAAAAAAACTAGAACTTTAGGGTAAAAAACTCGGAAAATAATGGTTTTTTTCCTTTGGCTTTGACAGTTTTTTTACTCGGATATTTTTTTTTAGCATTCCACGATTTCGACGCTGTACTATTGCTCCAGAATTTAGTTTTTGCACTTATCCGTTAGATTTCTGTATAAAAATAACTATAAAAGTTAAAATACTGTATAATATATAATAATTAATATATATAATGCCGGTGGTTATAAATATACCTTACCTTTCACTATTATTTGAATGATATTTTATACTGTACTTCAATTTTAAAAGTTAAGTAAGTGGTCCATACTGTCATTAATACAAATAATACTTTACTAGACTAATTGACTGTTTATGTTGTATACTGTGATTGTAATTATACATTTAAATTAGTAATTATTCTAAATTTAAATTAGTGAGACAATAAAATTATAAAGACAAAAGTATTAAATAGCATCGAAATAACAAAAAAAAATGAATTCTATTTCTTCTACATATTTAATACGAATTCTAAATGTTTTTTCATGAATTTTATGTAATTTGATCAAAAATTCCGTTTTTTAAAACTTGTTTTTTACTTGATACTTTTCTCTGAAGTAAAAAATACCGTTTTTTTACATTTCTGTTTGTAACACATTAAAGAGCTTACATCAAGAGTAGAAGTGTTTTCAACATATGTTGCATATTTTATATTTACATTGTTAATCTTATAATATATTATTTCTACGCTTTAATAATTGCGTCGGTTTATGTTGATTTTTTTTTTGATTTATTCTTGAAGCTATAATTTGTAAAATATAAATTTTATTAATTTCCGTTTTTAACGCGTATTTAAATATAGAGAAAATTGATTCTTAGCACTTTTTATTTGATTGCATCGTATGCTTGAATATCGAATTTATAAGATTTATTTCTCGCTTTAGGTATCGGCGACCTTTGTTGAACAATCAAGAGAGAGAGCTACGAGACCAATTAAATAGCGGAATGTTTGGCACGCGCGTGCTAAAGACTTGACCTAACGCCCCACTTGGAATTTTCAAGATGCATCGAGCGTCAATTCATCTGATCGTATCGTAGGAGTACTTGTTGAATACTCGAAACAGAAATTCGATACGCAACTGTCACGCGCTAGACTCGTGGACCTCAAACAACTTGTTTGACGACGATATGCCATGTGGAGTCACTTTCAGACATTTGAGCATTTTAAGCTAGCAAAAATTGACGTTTTACACGAAGGGATGGGGGATAGAGATACGGATCACGATGCAATAAAAGCAATGAATTCGAGATTGAATCGAAGAAATCTTGCATCTCAGAAGCACGAGAAAGATAGGTCAAATACGTAGAGTAGGTTTAATGGAATACATTTTGGTCTCACAGCATGTTGGCTTGTTCTACTAAAACTTTTAAAATCGTAAAAGCCTTGTGACTAGCAAAGGATTACACTTTAAATTTTTATACTAACTTCCGCATAAGATTTAATCGCCTAATCGTAACAGCTTTTACAATATTTATAAAATTTTATGTCATCTTCTTTTAAAATTTTTATTAGATATGAATTTTAACTGAACTTTTTATATCTTCACTGATATATCGTTATAATAATTTATATACAGAGTGTTGTAAAAAAAACCATTTAGCATTTATATGATAGATAGATTTTTAACCCATATTTACTAATTGTAAGTTTTTTATTCAGTATAGGTATGGTATGTATTATCTACAACATAAATACTGATGATTTTTTTTAACACCCTGTATAAAGTGTTTTAAAAAATTAAAATTAGATACTTCCACTTAAAGTAGTTAATAAAAAATTTAAAAATATAATTTAAATCTTTACTACAAGAAAAAGTATTTATATAATAGAATTAATTTTTCAAACGCCTCTTATATATAAACTTTTATAGACAATACAAATCAGTGACGATATAAAAAGTTTATATCAGTATTCATGCGTAATAAGAATTTTAAGGCAAGATGAAGTTTTATAAATTCATTTAAAAGCTGCTATGATTAGGCGATTAAATCTTATGCGAAATGCTTTCATAAGCTTTCCCTTTGTTTCGCAAAATGAGGAAAATTACTTGACCACTATGACTCGCCTTTTGGGCTCATATTAATGGAAACGTATATATGAAATAGTGACGCGGCGCCTCCAGGGCTGCGGCCCATTTAGCCCGTAAGGTTTAGCCAATGTTCTCGTGGTTCGACGTAGTCGTGGAGGATTTTACTCGTCGAATAGAGAGCTCGCGATTGCGATTACCATAAATATTGAAAAATACAAGCGTTTACTTTTTTTTAGTTAACCGCTACTGCATTGGCGTACTTGCTTATGCTAGCGCAATAATATCAATATTCATACGAGTGCACGACTTTGAGAACGAAAATATTGGTATGGCTTGCGGTGAAACTTCATGAATAGCTTTTTAATATTGTTCTACCGCATAATCGATTTATGATCGAGTGCGTTTTGGAAACGAGGCATAACTTTTTTATTTGTTTCATCGACAATCTCGCGGCCTAATTCGCAGGAACGAGAAGCCGTAGCGTGTTTTTCATGCGAAACAGCTAACGGCTTTGCCGGGAAATCCCGTCTTCCGAATTTTAACTGAAGTTTGCAACGAATACGAATAACGCAGACGAGGCCAAGTTTTATCCGTGACAGATAACGATGATGAATGAAGCTGCATGTTTCAGTGCAAAATAAGACTTTTTATCCCCAGAAAAGTTTTTCCTGAATAACTGCCGTTCCTGATCGGCAATAATCTCCCTTGAGTGAAGTACTTGCGAGGTGACATCATTCTTTACTACAAAATAATCTGTCTTGGAATAATCTTTTATACGATAGTAGTAAAGTGTTTCCGTAATATTTTCTTTCGGATGTTAAATGCAGAGTGATGTCCAATATGAAAAATGAAGCTAAGAAGATTTTAAATAAAATTCTTATCGCCATGACAAAAGTATAAATTCTAATATACTGTCTCGCAGCGATCGTACACCAGAGATAAGCTTTTATTATTGCGTGTTAAAATATTTACGTGATTTCGTTGAACCATGAAACCCCAGACTGAAATTCATTAACAGAGCAAATATATTTCCCTTTCAAATAGAAAAGCCTTGGTATCTCTCTCTGTATATACAGCCTTGGGCATAAGTATCACAATAAATTGTTACAAACGTTCTATATCTAATGAAAAATAAATTTAAAAAGTTTTATTAAAAAATAATATTTATTTCTTTAACAATTTCAATATTTTATTACTTTTTTGTTTTTATTCACGCCTTTTTCAAGAAAATGTAATAAACGCAGAGCTTTATACTTAAGACCAAAGCTGTACTTAAAACTATTAAAAAGTTACGCGAGAGACAACTTATTTCCATTCATCAATAGAAAAATTGCTATCGTACAAAAATATAGTTGTGCATAAATTATGTTATACATATAGTTATATAAAATATAGTTATACATTCAATTATTCGCTGACATCAATTAGCAAACTGCGACTATTGCATTCCTCTGTCATGAGATTGTAATACGTGAATGTTCTTTTCTCGAGGCGATCGATATTAGCTCCTGTTCCAGTAAGAATTATCGCCACTCGAGTAACTATTATTACGTGAGTGCTCTCACATCGAATGCAACGCTTATCCATGCTGTCGAATGATCGCCAAGAGAGAAAAGCGCGAGTGCTCGCATTTTAAAGTTCCTCATGGAAAGATCTCTTAAAAGGCTCGAGGTATATTCATTTGAAGACTGATATTCGTGGAAATGTTTTTCAGAGAGCCATCGTAGGCCTTTATTAGAGATTAGAGTTACAATTATGCGCTCCTCACGAGTATAGTTAATATTTCTCTGAAGATTATAACAGAAAGACAGAAAGGAGGAAAAAATATAAAGTATTTTTTCCTATTTCTTGTTATATCGACCGCAATGCATAAATTATTATCGCGCATTATATCAGTTAGTTGACTGCACATGAACAATGTGTACCGAGTAGCCTGGAAAACCGATGATAATTCTTAACAAATTCATTGATCATTTGGAAGTTTTTTTCATTAAAGTGTCGAGCACTGAATTATTATAGTAATTATATTTAAATATTAACAATATTTAAATATAATAACTATAATTATATTTATTAGTATAATAAATTTAATATAACAATATTTAATATATTAAAACTAATTAAATTAATTATATTAAAAATTATTAATAGTAAACACAAAAATTGATTGAGAAATGTTTAACATAAATAAGCGAAGATGGCCATATTCGGTTAAAGAGGGTCTTGATGCCTAATAATACTTTTGCGTGAATTTCACATAATTTCCAGTTCAAGCAAATTACGCGCCGATTATTTGTCAATTATTACTCCAGCCTTAGTTTAGAACTGTATTTAAAAACCGACAAATAATTGATTAGCGTATTGTTTGCTTGAAACTGGCAATTGTAAAATTCACGCAAAAATATTATTAGGCATCAAGACCCACTTCTGAATACAGCCTTCTTCATTTCTTGTTTGTGTTAAAAATTAATATTCCTTTCGCAAACCACGCAAGTTCTTAGTTTTCTTGAAATATATGAAAAAGAAATTCGAGGCTTTGTTATTAAAATATTCAAAACTTACAAGTACAATATCAGATTTTTCTTCAAGAAAAAATCGGTTTAAATTTTTTTTAGAAATCTGTCATGCAGATTAACCTCAGCACCTATAGGCAATATATGTAGCAATATCGGCATGCTGCCAAATATTCGTGACGAAAAATTCAACTCAATTTCCTTTGAAAGCGTATGATTTTCAAAGAAAATGTCACTGTTCATCGATATTTCAATATTATTATTCCACTTATGTAAAATATTAATATTTTATTGCAACTTTATCACATTTTTCTGTGATGTTATATGATTATGGATTGCGTTCCACTGATAATTTCCCTATTGGCGAATAGATCGTCGAGTCGCAAAGTGATAATATTTCCAATATAAACCGTATTTTGCAAATATTATGGAGCCATGATACGAGTATTAAATTAAAAATATTCATAAAATTTATTATATTTCCTTTGAAGAGGCTCCGCGTTTGATGCCTGCGAATTACTTGAAATGGCAAGCTCATCACGAAGTTGAATTTCAATAAATATTGTCGGAAACAGTACTTAAGTGATATTTGAGAAAACTTATTCCCGATTCGTTCAAAGACAGAATTGATTTAACGAATCGATGAGTTATTTACTTTCCAGTAGTACGAAGTTAAATATAGCGTACCTGTGTTCGATTATCTCGTGCACAAATAATTTTATGAGAATTACGTGTTTTCACACATTTTTACATTACATTTGTTTTTTCTTAAAGCAGGATAATTTCATTGCGAACTTACGTCACGAAATAATTAATAATTCCACACTGAAAAAAGATAATATTATCAACAGCATTAATTGAAAATAATTTTGTTGATTCAATTGTATGAATGAAACAACTAAAATTTCAAAACAAGAGCATGAGGTATTTATCTCATTAATAGTGTTATTGAATTAAAAAATTATTTTCAGTTAAAACAATGCTGTTGTTATAATATAACATCATTTTTTTCAGTGCATTAACTTGGTAGTGGGTAAAAATTAATATGTGAGACCTTTGCTTTTGAGACATGATCATATTTTTAAGCCAGTCGAAGTGTTTTTAAATATTAGAATTAATATAACCGTACTCTTTAATGATTTCATAATTATAAAATCATTCGTATTTTCAAAATCTTTATAACAATCTAAATTCAGAAATTTTTAAGACAAAAAAATAACAATTTATTGTTTCAAGCAATTTAAATATAGGTCGTCATTTTCGATAGTTGAAAAAATGAAAATTACTAAAATTATTACAATTTTTATTATATATAACGATAATTTCCGACCATTCATAAACATAAAACGACTTTTATGCTGTAGAATAAGTCACTGAAAACTTTGTTGAACAATTTAATGAGCCAAAGATACAAATTCATATTGATCGTCGCGGCGATCAATTGAATCGATCGATTACATTCGATCACAATCATTTATCCGGCTGATTATAATAATGTTGCGCGATAAAGCGCAGGTCATCGCAGTAGTGGGACGCAACAGGATACCCGATGCGGAATGCAGTTTTCCGTCGCGGGAAAATGCAACATTCACTTTGTGAATCGCTCGAACGAAATACGAATCGCGATAGTTGGTCGTTCCAGGTTCTTCTAGGCGCCCGTTGAATCCTCAGGAGATTCGCGAGGGTACCGCGGGAGAAAGATGGTTGATAACGCGTACCTGTTACGCCGTCGTGGCGCTTTCGGTGTCGCGGTAAACTTTTCTGGCGGTGACGGCCGTACGTCGTGGTATATCCTGCCGAGTAACGTAACAAGTAAGGGTCCTCCTGGTCCCTCCGGTGTCGCGCCGAGCGAATCACACCTGAACCGGATGACGAACGAATTGGACGCGGGGGCAACGTAATCGACGGACGCAGAAGGCTCGCGTCGCGACGCCGCTCTGACGATTGTCGGCGTCGACCCGGCCGTAGCAGGCTACCTCGCACCCTCTCTCCTGGTACCCGTCACCACCACCCCCGGCTGCGTGGTGCGGCTGCGTGGTATGATGCAGGTGAGGGAGAGCGCGCGCTTCCTCACGGACACCTTCACGCACCTTGCGAGCAAGGCAGGTACCGTTTACGTAGGTGCCACGACCTCGGATGTCGTAGGGTAGGTAGCCCGCCGCTGGGTCAGATGGATCGTCCCCAATCCCACGATATCATTCACCTCATTCGTCGCAAAGTTTGAATTTCGTGCTGCGAGAGAGAGAGATGGATGATGACACCATTTGACTCTATAAGGATTATTTCGAACAAGATATATTTAATGTTTACAAGATCATAATTCGATAAATTGGAATTGATACAATATTCTATCCATTTTTAGTAAAAGGAATTGTATTATACATCCTAAGATCGAATATCCTAAGATCACCATCACCAGATGTTTTTATGACAGATTCTGTGGCCAAATTAAAGTGAAGTTTTCCTTCGCGAGAAATTGAGGTGTAAACGATTGGAAAAAAAACCAATGTTCTTCGTGAAGAAACTTCAACGCATTAAAGATAAAACTATAATTTTCAAGTATTTAATAATTTACGTACAAGTATTTAATAATTTACATATTTAATACAAGGAAAAGTTTACTTTAATATAATTTTAATTTAGAGTTTAATTACAATGAATTATACAAAAGAAAAGCCTCTTTCTTGGTTAATTTGCAATGTTGAGAAAAATAAAGATTCTATTCTACAAAACAAAAAATTGAAAAATTGATAATTCTGCACTTAATTTTCTATCTAAATATTCTGTTTATAACATTCTGTCTGGATAGAAAATGAAAAGCAAAGTCATCAATTACTTTCCTATTATTTGTTTTATATAACTCGTCATAATTTAACCCTAAACTAAAATTAGGTATATTAAAAGGTGAATTATTCCTTACGTTAAAATAATTTTTATTTTAATATTTATGATACATCATCATATAATATTTAATATATGTAAATATTTAATATATGTACATATTGTAATAATATATCATAAATTATACCCACACGGAGAGAATTTTCTTTTAAAATTTACCCTGAAAATATGATAGTTGTACAATATTTTAAAGATTTTTACCATGCACTTCAGTAAAATTGATCAAACTTATTTTATAATTTATTGTAGTTTTATTAATGAATGAGAGAGATTTACATTAAAATTCTTCAAAATACATCAGTATTATCCCACAACTGTCATATTTTCAGAGTAAATTCAAAGAAAAAATTCTTTCCGTGCATATTTATTGTGAAATAAAAAATAGCAGCTCGTTATATTAATGCTTAACAAATACAATTTAATAATATGCCAAAACCGAGATGTATGAGATATTAATATGAAGTAAAATTTATTGATAATTATATATTAAAGGTGGAACAAGTTTCGACTTTACTGAAAGTTTCTATCAATCGCAATTAACAAAAGAGTTATATTCACCATTATGAACTGTTCAAGTTAGAATTTAGATTTATTATTCATCTTTATATATACATATATATATATATACAGGGTATCCCATTTTAAATAATGCATTAAGATTTCTCGAAAACTATGATAGATACGAAAAAATGTTTCAAACAAAAGTTGGATGGTTTGGAGGGGGACATGAGAAGGTACCATTGATTTGACCTTGGGTGTCGTTAAGGTCAGGTCAAGGTCACATCGATTTTTTTTAAATGGAACATCATATTTTTTATTCCAGAATCTAATAGCTGATAGCAAAAGCTTTTCAAAACTATAATGAAGTTCATTTTCATTAAGTACTTACCGATTTATGAGACTCGAAAGTTACAGTCTTCAGCATTATCATCGGAACTTTAAATTTATTACCGGTGCTATTTCCGGATTGTTAATTCCGATCTCTTTGGCAAATTATTCATGCCGATTACTTTCTGTCAACGGATTCCACGAGAACGAGCGTGCGATCTTGTTCCTTCTTTTTTTCTCGCACTCTCGTGTTCTAGAACGTGTGTAATACCCGAGCATTACAAGAATAGTGCCTTGCCTTTGTCTCATCGGTAAAAACGCGAGTTAAACATTCCGATCACGATCGTTGGAGCTACATCTCTGGTTTTGTACCTTGTCGGATCTTTGTTTATTGTCTGTCTTTGTTTACTGTCGTCTGCCGATCGTCATTACGTACGCTGAGAAGCAAAGGAGATTCTCAATCAATTCCTTTTATTCGTTAATCAAGCTCCTCGAATTGCAAGAGGCAAGGGGACTCACGTTAACAAATTTAGGGTTCCGGTGCTAATGCTGAAAACTGTAACTTTCGAGTACATAACTCGAAAAGTACTTAATGAAAATGAACTTCATTATAGTGTTTTGAAAAGCTCTTGCTATTAGCTATTAGATTCTGGAATAAAAAATATGGTGTTCCATTTAAAAAAATCAATGTGACTTTGATCTGACCTTAACGACGCCACCCAAGGTCAAATCAATGGTACCTTCTTATGTCTCTTTCCGAACCATACAACTTTTGTTTGAAACATTTTTCCGTATCTATCATAGTTTTCGAGAAATCTTAATGCATTATTTAAAACGGGACACCTTGTATAAATAATAAATCTAAATTTTAACTTGAACAGTGCATAATGATGAAAAAAGCCACAAGTAATTAAGACATAATAGTTAAGATCCGCTAATTTAGCCAAACTAAATCCACGAGAGCGATTAAAGCTCCTTATTTGTTAAAACCTACATTGTTTTCGAGGTAAACACCTATTCACTGGAGAAGCTCTAAAAATAATCCGATGCAAGGGAGAAAATCCGGTATCGCACTACAACGCCTCGATTTATCTTCCACGCAGAGAAACCTTTTGTAGAAATATAAATAGACTTTCAGCCGACGACTGCCATGCGCGCGAAGGACGCACATGTCGGACATTGAGATTTATATGTATGAATGGCACTTTTACCCATTCCTGCGTGGGTTATGCACCCTGTATGTCTCACCCCACGCACTCCTGTTGACGTACGTCGCGTGGGAGCATGAAACAGCACGATTTCCGCCCTTCCAATTTCATCGTCAAAATCCACTGTGGAAGGTGACACGAAGCGAAATTGTTACGATAGAGCCGGAACTGTCAGAGAATGGTTCGTGTTTGTGGATGTTGAATTATTGCCTTCGTCCCTTTCCGTTTGTTTGCTTTTTTTTCTTTCATCATCCCTTTCTATTTACGTTTGATCTTTTCTTTTATTATCGTATTTCATTCTTGATGATTTTCATTCAGAACTGAGTTCGAATGAATTATTATATATTTTTTTAATTAATTTGTCCAAAATTAATTATTAGAAATATATAGAAAAATTATTTTAAATTAATATGAAATTAATTTTATAATTATTTTGTAAAAGCAGCTTAAATCGAATTTCGTCGTAAACTGTTGCGCTAAATCTTCCAATTATATGTTACGGAGATAAGTTAATAAAACATTAGTTTAATAATAACGTTATCACATATTCGAATAATTATTTGAGTAACTAGTGGTATATTTTCATGCGAGTATAACTATTAGACTGTGCGACGCTTTTACTATAATGAAGTACTCGTTAGAGAGTTATTCGACAATCGTAAAATATCTCGAATAAGAGATAATTTTGATCAATTACTCGTTCGTATTATTCGCTAGTACTAATGAAATTCCGCTGTACGAAATCGTGTTAGGTAGTCCAAGGTAAAGTAGATAAAGACGGCCTTTTGCCACGCGCGGTTCGCTTGGATTTGTACGGTTAAAGTGGATTTCCCGGACACGTCGTTCGCCCGAGTATCCTTTCGGGGTCGGCAGGATTCCCGCAAATGTTGTTGTAGAGCGAGAGGGAAGGGGAGGGGAGGGGAGGGAAGGGAGGGAGGGAGAGGGCAAGACAGGGAGAGGGGAGGGGAGGGAGGGGAGGAGAGAGAGAGAGAGGCGGAAAGTTGTGGAGTGGATTTGCCGCAAGGGTTGTAACTTTTGTCCATGATTGATACAGTCGGTATCAACCGATTATCTCATTTCGCCCATTTGATAAAGTCTATTAGTACAATCAAAGCCGTCCTACTTATGACGAAAGGAAAGATTGTGTTTGCAACTGCTTTCCAACTTAAATACAGCATGAATCTTATAACGATATTACCCGTCGCGCTCTGAAGAAAATTCCCATTAACGTAAAATATTTGCGTTACTTTACGAAATGAATTTGAATGGAGTTGCGCCAGAGAAAACTTTTGGAATGATTCCACCTAATACAGATACAAAAAAATATCGCGCAGATTTGCGAAAATTTTTGGCACACTCGGTGACAGGATAATTTGTATTGTTTTCATCTATAATCAACCATGAAAAAGTTTACCATTTAAAATTTAAAGAATACTTGATATTGGTGAGTGTAGAAAAGGGACGAATCCAATTTTGTTCAAAAATAAGTTTTCTTTTTTTATTAATTTTGATATGGGTAGACACGTTTTCATTGTAAATAAAACACTTCTACCAAGCTTCTAAGAATAGCTTTCTAAAAAAAAATGTTAATATCATTAAAAATGAGCAATAAGTGCAGAAAAAGCACTAATCCAGAATTCATCTCCATCTAAGATTAAAAAAAAATGTAATGTTACATCTCGTCAAAACGAAGTTTTTTTAATGAAATTTTCGAATGGCCAACGACTGAGCTTTTAGTATTTTAATTTCTTTTCTGGTTGCACTTTAACTCAGTCGTTGGCCATCTGAAAATTTTATTAAAATTCTTTAATATTTTGACGGAATGTAGTATTCTCCAGTTTCTTCAAATAGTCAATGTTTTAATTCCAGTGATTTGTGTATAAATTGTCTCATATTATTTAATATAAAGAGAAATAATTTGTTTAATATAATTTAAAATAAATAAATAAAGTTTGTAAAAGAAGTGTTTAATTTTAAGATATAAAAATGTTTTATTCTTGTCTCCGATTTTCAAACGCTTAAAGATGTTTTAGTTTTAAACTCTTCACAATAAACAAAACACTATGTGTTTGAATTTGAAACACTAAAACATTTAAAATTGAAGTACCTTCTATTATTAAACTTTTGTTTTGCAAAGATATTTTAAATGGAAACATTTTAAACACTGCACTTTTTATAGTGTACAGTGGCGTACTATAAAATTTTTTTGTTTTTTACCAACATTGAGCGCAAAAAGATCGAGTTCAAAATTGAAATTTAAATTTTTCATTTAATAAACAAGCATTTCAGGAACCAAGAATGTTCAAAAATATGATCCAATATTGTGTATATTAAATGCCCAAAAGTAACTTTGTTAGTTTTTTCACTGGAACTAAAATTAAATAGCTTTTTTAATACCGAAAAATTTGAAAAATATGAATCATCTCCTTTCTGCACTCATCGATTCATTTGTGCCTTCTTGTGGAGTCAATATTTATTAAAGAAATGTGATGGTATAATCTTGTATTATTAAATACATATGTCGAATATAAAATAGGCGAGCTCATAAATTTATTTGAAAACTTGAGAAATAAATAATCGAATCAATATATCAACGACGTCCCGATGGCAAACGTTAGGGTAACCTACGATCGATGGAGATACTTTATTGACTTCGAGAGTGCTTTAAAAGAAACAGAAGAATAGTCGTTCATTTAATTCACAAAAGATTACACGCATAAGAGAGTAGCATGAATTTATTTCCTGCAGCTAGTCACCGTTACTGAGTGTTTCTGTAACGAATGTTCATTTTATACGGAATAGCTTGCCTTTCAAAGTCGTACTACAGAATCAGAGATAAATAAAAAAAAAGAGACAGACAAAACTCAAATCCACAGCTGCATCCATTTTCACAATGTTAGCAAATCCTACGATGAAGATAACATCGTGCATAGAAGATATTAGACTTTATCTCCTTAGAGCCATCTATGTCACGCTATACTGTTCGTGCTGTCACGTTTATCCTTAAATAGCCTCTTTGGAGTACTCACACCTTGTAAATCATAGCTATGTATAATGCGGAATTTATTTGGGAATCCATCCCGAAACGTTACACTCTCATACATTCTCATTTCCTAAGGCTGCGTTCGGAAACGTCACCTGAGTGCAGCCATGTATTGTTTTATCTTTGTTGTTCACCCAATGTTAAATAAAGATAAGATGATACACGAGGGCACTCGGGTGATGTTTCCGAACGCAGCCTAACTTACTATTCACTGATAGTATCATAATTAAGATAAATTATAGTGTATATATCGTTCTCTTACTTCAAAAACGATACAATTTAAAAAATTAAATTTCTCAAAAAAGAAAAAAAATTTAATTTAACAAGAAATTACTGATATTCAAATAATATTGAAAAAAATATATCCTTATAATTGAATGTCGTTTTCGTCATTTTCATTTCACAATCCTTAAGATTACCGTTTTCAAATTATGATGGTTTTTTATAAAATTAAATTAATTAGGCCATTTTGAATGATTAATAGGATGTTTACTTAACTCATTCATAGTAATTCAAAAATCACATTTTTTTAGTTGTATCACTTTTGAAGGAGCAACATAAAGATCCATTTTTCTACTATACATCATCTCATAAAAATCATATGTATAACATAATTTATATATTTTCACGTTAACTTTTCCAACGAGTCAAAACTTAAGCAGTCACGAATTAATGTGTGCAAGAGAGAGAGAGAGAGAGAGAGAGACAGAGAGAGAGACAGAGAGAAAGAAAATAATTATTTTTATAATGAAAAATTAAAAAATAAAAATGCGTACTATTCTCGATGACATTTCGCTCTTTTAAATTCGTTTAACGTAACACGTCACGCCACTATAAACTTGTTTATCATGATAAATACGGCATGAAATATTCTATCTCCATTTCATTTCACTACGCAAATATCATACATGCGCATAAATGCACGCTTCAACGATTTCAGAGAATTCGATAATTACAACAATACGTTCTTTGTATCAAGTTACCATAAAAAAGATCGTAATTAATTACATTACTGTTTTGTATTATACACAAAACGAGATGTCAATATTTTTTTAAAAACTGATCTTTGATGATTTTAAACTGCTCTTTTACAGTATATTTAAATTCGTTCAAAATGAAACAGACTTAAAAATTAATTTAAATAAATTTGAATTTCTGATAACAAAGTTCGTTACTGATTTTAACTAGTTAAATCCAGAATTAACTGTGTACTAAAATTTAGGTTTAACTAGCTAAAACAAGTATTGATGAAAGGGCTTTGTTAGAACTAATTTTGAGTTTAGATCGAGTTTCGACGAATTTTCAGTTTGGTTGTAATATGAGTAGCCGAACAATAGAAAGGTTTAATTACAATGTTTACATTATTGACAAGATTATGCTATTAATAAGATTAATATAACAGAAAGGTTTATTTGCATTATTAACAAGATTATGCTATCAATAAAATTATTGATAGACAGGTTTATTTACATTATTAATAAGATTATTAAAGTCTATTTGCCAAACAGATGAAAAATGCATTTAATAATTTTAGTAATTACAGAAAACAATTAATTATTTGAGCTCGATTATTTCAGCTTATATAATGATAGAACAAATTTATCATTGAAACAAATGTATTAAAATGCCATGTTAGCGTGAATTTTATGTGAACGCGTAATTTTATTGCAGACGAAATCCTTCGACCGTGCATGTCGATAAATTTTCACAAATATAAAAGTTCCCTATTTCCCATTACGCAATTCCTGCCGTCAGTCCTTCGTATATTGGCTACCGAACAGTCACTGATTTTCTCCCAATCTATTTCAAAGAATGCCGTCGCATGTAGCCCCGATCGTTAATATTCCCCCTGTCCTTCGATATCGAAGAAAGGCCATTGTATCATTATGTCGTCCTTCGACGTATGTTTTATGTCTTCGATTCCGGAAAAACGATCAATTTCTTTCGCCGTTAAAAATTATCTCTTTTTCTTTTCCCCTGTCGGTTGATCGAAACCGACTTAATTTGTACTGAATCATTATTTTACTTAATATTCTGCCTCATAAAATGTTATCTCATGAAAGACTATTTCAACTTTTTTCGAAAACACAAGAGGTTAATGAAAGAATAAACTCTTCCGTAAAACTGTGAAATTTTTAAATCTGTAATTAATTGGAACTTCATTTAATCATCGAATATTTTTTCGTTTCTCGTTCTGAACTTTCAAACGAGAAAGTACAATAAATGTAAAACGTCGTGAATTTATTCAGATCACGAGTATCTTAAGAGACATTTTCGATTTTCCGCTCTTCGAAGACATAAACTTCGACCTCGTAAAGCTGCCCTCGCGCTCACGTCCCTATCTAACGTTTATGGCGTACCGGAGGTTGATCGAAGAAAAATGAGAGGAACGATTATAATAGACGTTTTATTTATTATGGCATTTCGCGGAAAGGTCTTGTTGTTTGCTCGCGATTTTATTACTTTCTGCAAATCTCCATCACGCTCTCGCGAGGCCGACCTTCGAACCTATTTACGTTTATGAGTGTAATCTTCATCGCGTACCACTTGAGTGCAGAGATCTGCCATTTCCCATTCACCTTTAACACTGCTATTAACAGTTTTTAGCACCACTTAACATTACTATCACGTGTATCGCTCATAGTTAGGTCACTATATAAAAAATGGCTTCAGGAAGCAATCTCCTATGTTGCCTGCAAAATTGTTGCTATTTGTGGGAAATGACCTAATCTCTATACTCTAAAAAATGTCGGTGTTATTTTAACACCGATGATGTGGAATTTGACACCAATAGGAGTGTCTATATAATTCTCACCATGTTGATGTAAAATCAACACCGTTTGTTCAGTGTGAATAATTCATATGGCAGTGATAATTCGTAAGGCGGTGAATTTGCACACAGAAAACAAATTTTTTCACGTTTCAGGTATTTAACCTTAATAAGTATTATTACGATTATGTCAAACTTTTTCGACATTGCACTGCAAACACACTGATTATCAAGAATACTGTTGTTAACTTGACACGAAAATGCCGAGAATGATGGAAATTCACACACTTTCCTAGCGTTTTCCGTATTCTCTCGATGTTAAAGATGCTGGGCGGTTTGGCGCGAACGTCAGACAAAAGACACGAACTAATATAACCTCAAACGCTATAGCGATTGGTTCTTTGAAGTCATGTGTGGCGCAGTCACACTCTGCACGGTGCGAAAACAAACAATGCCGCATTAAAATTTGACACCGCGTTTGTCGTGTGAAAGATTCACCATATCTTGGTGTTAAAATTCACATCAAATTATTTAACCACATAGATGTGGTGAAATTTCACACCGCTATTTTTTAGAGTGTTTCTCCAGTCTTTAGATTTCTTTTCTTCACATAAATTTGAATATTGCAACGTCTACTTTTATATTTCTATTTAATAAGATTCTTCTCAGTTTTATTGAAACAATTCTTTCTTAACAAGAAAAGAAAATCGAAAAATTTCTTCAATAATGTCGAACGTTCCAATACTTAAACTTCGTAACAAACGGATTAAAATTCTTTCGGAGTCAGACGATCGTGACTACGTAACTTGTAAAAAGTATGGTCCCAAAATGAATGTTCCCGTACTTTTGCGAAAATATACTATTTTCTTTTTTCCTTTCTAATTCACGTAATGCAAATCAAATTGATGTAGGAGTATAAAAACATACGAAAGCTTACAAAATGATTATCTCATCGGAACGTTTCATGCAATCGATCGAAGTAAAAATACCGCGATGAATATTCCAATCATTGAGTCCTACGAGTTCTATTTTCAATCCCTTTCATCTGCTGTATAAAATTCCGTTATTGATGTAAAAACGATAAAATAGATCCACACGAATGCAATCTCTCAAAATTATGCGCGCGATCTTTCCGCGCGGTGGTGTAAGAAAAGGGCGACGGGTGCACTTTTTTAATGTAAAGCAGTCGCGAGCGCAAGAAAAAAAATTGATTGAAAGTAAGATCACTGGTTTTAAAATGCAAAGTCGCATCAGAGAAGCCGCGCCCTTCTGTAAGCTTCCAGGATCTTTGCAAGAATGTTCGTCCCGGCAAATTGCAATTTTGTCTTTAAGGCTGACGAAAGAAAAGTATTATTTAAGAGATAGACTTACAAGACTGCGAGAAGTCGCACGTATAAAGACGATGGACCTTCAGGCGAGTAATTGAATTTTTTCGCGGTGCAGCGAGCAATAATAGAAACTAACGCGAAAATCTAAATTTTATCCGCGATTACTATAACAAGATTATTCGATCCGCGAAACGCAGCGAGACTTTTTATAAAACATAATCAAATAAAAAGTTAATAAAGTTGAAAGAAATTTTTCATTTGAGTATACATAAATAATAAACATGTAGTACTGTAAATTTCTGTAAAATTTATGTTTTCAAGTAGAGCTGACTGAAATTAATAAGGTTCAAATAATTTTCAGAACAATCGTCCATCGCTCCCCTGATAAGTTTCGGCAAAAGTTATAACTTTTAGAAGAGATAGTTATACATCGGACATTTAACTTACAAAATGCAGCGCGACGAGTATTACATTGTGCTTGAAAAATTTAAATGCGCCATTAAAAGTTCAGGATAAGATGCCAGATGCTAGCATGCTAATGTCATCGGCGCGCTCGATGTCGTAGAATCCTCGGCATAATTGCTGCCATTCACAAGCCACGTTTATAAGCCGTTACGCCTACTCGCTTATTTCGTCTTACTTTTAACATTTAATAAGTGAACTATCAACTTTCTCCTTTCTTATAGCGCATTACATTCTTAAATGGAATGGAGACACACAACCGTTTTATAAGCTGTCAGATTTTTGCGGAAATTGGCACTTCACGTTATTTACTCTCGCGTGAAAAGATAACAATATTTATTTATCAGTAACGCCGTTATTTTTACTGTTTCTTTTTCACAAATTGTTATTATAACAAAATAAGGATAAAAAATAACGATAAAAAAATATTTAATAAAAATATCGGGACGTATTAAAAAAAAGAAGTAGAAAAAGAATACAAACATTTAAAGCCTGCAAATAACTTTATAGAGAAAGTCCAAAGAAAATGTTTACTTTATACTAGTATTAAACACAACATATACACTTCATCAAATTTAATATCGACTTGATTTGAAATTTTCAACAATAATATATAACGCAATATATAATGCAATATTGACCGCCAAAATGTTGACTCTGCGTTAAATAAATAATCGTCCGTTACTATGACGTACAACTAGAATATTGTATTACGAGCAATTAAAATTTAACGTTCTTTTCAGAATGTAATTAAATTTCCATACGCTAGTAAACTTCCTTTCATTGCTGGGTCCTGAATATAGTTCGAAAATAAAAGAAAATTCGTTGATAAAACTATGAAAGAGAAGTCGAAAAAAGTTTACGCTTTAAGGTCAAGTGGAGATGGTTTCCGGCACTGCAATCACAGCCATCTGAATCATTCATAATTACGCGATTCCGGTTTAGCGTTGCACAATGCGCGGATTTAACATTTAAAACTGATGTGTCTTGCAGACTGCTTCTATTGTCGCTGAAGTTTCATTAGATATTTTCAACCGCGGTCATTTAAGATTTAAGCGGACTGAGTTGATTGATGACCCTTAATCAAAGAACAAGAACAAACTAATCATCTATCATCCCTATTCTTGTCTACACAATGTCGAGTGATGAAACAACAACCTGATTTACAATTTGAACACTTAACGTTGCTTTGTAATGTAGTAACATTAACCAAGATGAAACATATAAATCAAAGTAAGTTTAATATTAAAAAGTTGAGTTACTTTGTAAACGAGCTTTAAATATTATTTAAGACTTAAATATTATTTAAGACTCCTTGAAGTAAAAACCGATTATGAATACCGGCCTATGAGATAATTTGATGATGTTTTATTCAATTCTGAAATAAGAAAATTCGAGACAGTGGCTTCAATATAACGGATAAAATTTTTAATAAATAATCTAATTATAATTTCGTTTTAGGGAATTTTTAATTGCAAAATATACATTAAGCGTTCATTTCGCTTTATTTAAAGCTCCTCAGTGCTACGCAAACTGTTAGTACCGATTTTCAAACTAATTTTCAAACTGATTATGAGCCCTGTGACATCAGATCCTCCTCCATTGAAGATTACTGCCCTTGTGAAATTCGATATTTTACATTGGATATTAGACATACAAACTCAATAATACAAGGAACCTCCTAAAACTGAGTTTTACAATAAAACTAGATAATTTTTTTAAATTTAAATTTTATAACTCTAAGGCCAGAATTGAATTCGGCGACTCCGAAAACCAGATTTTCTTTAAGTTTCAGGTTTCTTTACTAAAAAGCTCTCGTTCTCAAATAAAGATTCTATAGAAGAAGTAATATCAATTTAAATTCATAAAATTTATTATAGGTATAACATCCCGTTCGATAAAAAAATATCAACGTGTAATTATTTTCAATTATTATTTCGTGCTTTATGAAAGTTTCATAAATATAAACTTTAATAAAAATATATTATTGTATTTCAGAATAATATTCGAAAATTCAAATTTTTTTTCTTATTAAATAAGTTAATATAACTAAAAGTACAGAATCGAAATGGAGCTCAGTTAGGAATTCATCATATTTTTCTCTTGGCAACGCACGACCGGTGCGGATCCGTCAATTCCAGACAGGTTTATACACTTGCTGTCTCAGCAAATTTATTGCTGCAACAACGAGCGTGTAGTACTGTATGTTTTTGGCTTGTGTACAAAGTTTACCGCCAAAAAGTCGCTTACTCTCTTATTTTACGAACAAGTGATTTCACGCTGGCAGGATATATTATCCTGTTTTGGACGTAAATCCAGAAGAAAAATGCATTCAAAATATATAACAAGTGGAAAGATAAGCTGATAAAGCAAAATAATATGAAACAAGAAGCACACTGGGCTATAATAAATAATTTAAATTTAAATAGAATTTCACTTTAAAGTTTCAAAATTATTAATGTTATAACGAACGAAATGTTGAGTAAAATGTCAATTTTTCCAGCAGCGCAATATTTCGAAGCACGAGGTGGAAGATGTTGTAAATAATTCTTAATTACGCGAAAATCTGTAGAAGATGTTACTCGCGATAACTACGAAGCGCAAACGAATGAAACTTCATTCCCATCGAGGCGAAATCAAAGCCTTACATTGGTTATGTCTCATTATTCGCTGAAAATGGAACGGAGTTTATGGTTTCCGTTAAACTTTGAAGTACTAGTTAACTCTCTGATACGAGAGATTGTACGACGATCCTCAACCAAGGGAATTTCAGATACTTGCTGCATTCATGTAATCATAGAAGTACGTCAGTGTTCAACAATATCGTTAATATAAAATAATACTATTCGACAGACGTCATAGTCATTATATAATATATGCAAAGTTGGAAAATTTGTGCTAAATTTAACTCATTTTACATGTTCCAAATGGTTCATCCAAATGTGTTAACTTAAATGTTAACTAAATAAAATAAATGTTAGAAAGTAATACAAATATTATGTAAAAATTAAGTCAAAAAATGTAACACTGACAATTTGGAACACAAATTATAGAAACATATTTCTTCAGTAAAATTAGCATTTATGTTATAATAAATTAACATGTTACATTCATCTTTTATTCATTTACTTAGACTTTATAATTTAAAATTACATTATCATAATTTGTATTATTTTAGGACTAAAAAGGTTAAATATCTCAATTTAATATAAAATATTGAACATAATCACTTTTGTGTTAAATTAATAGTCAGATATGTTAAAAATTTTAACAAAAACCGTTTTAATACAAAATGTTTTCTGCTGTGTAACAATACTTAATGTAATATTAATAAAAAAGGATGCCTCGTCAGTGAAAATTTAATTTAGATTTTAATTAAAAATGCATACATATATATATAATTGCGGAATTTAATATTAATTCAAATTTTATTTATAAAATGAGTTTTCTGTCTTTTACGTCGAGCATTTTCATCTGGTTGATGCGTGCTGCATTATTGATGAATTACATAACGTACGTGCATGCAAAATAAGTAACGTATGTATATTCATCCGAAGAAATCTGTTTTAAGAGCAAACGGATCGCTATCGCTGTTCCTCTTAGCGAAACAAAAGAGCCATCATCGCGGGAAGAAAACTATTCATGCATATGTTATAACGAAGCAAATAGAGAGATAATCCATACTTCACGGGCTTCCACCTCTTTTTTTCCACCGTTTCCTTTCTTAAGCAAACAACGCCATTACTATCTTTTATTGTTATCATAGGAAAAAGTTTAAATAAAACTGTCGTTCAAATAAGATAAATCATTTCTATAGAGATAGCTACAAAATGCTTTCTTTAATAACAATAATGAGAAAATCTTTTATCTTTAAAGAGGTGTATGATCGATATTGCATATATGTATTATTAATCTTTATACTTTAAACAAATTATATATATACATGTGAAAGTTGTATTTATAACATTATATTTTACTCAGAACGCAATATTTTACTCAAATTGGTATAATAATTATACTGTTTGATAAAGCAAATATTGATTATTAGATAATATTTCAGATTGATTGTGTTGAAAGTTCGAAAGTAATCAGAGCGCAACAATATTTCTGAGATAAAAATTTATTTTAAAAAAAGTGTGTGTGTGTGTTAATCTAACATCTAATTTTGACCGTAATTGGCGCTTCTCGTATTTACACTGTAAACACAAGTGTGTTATTTTAACACATTTTATTGTTGTCACTTTTAACACGTCTGTTGGTGTGTAGGTTTGCAAGAAACGTGTAAGATATAACACACTTTTCATGTGCAATGAGTATTACACACGAAAAGTGTGTTACACTCCATACGTTTCTTGCAAATCTACACACCTACAGACGTGTTAAAAGTGACAACAATAAAATGTGTTAAAATAACACACTTGTTTTTGCAGTGTGGTTGATAGAGCAAAATTTTTTTAATTGCGATACGTGCGCGCGCGCGAGATGAAGTTATGAACAATCAAAGTCAAAGTATTTTTTTATTAATAACTATTGTCAGTACCAAAAAATTCGCAATAACTCAGTAACAAAAAATCTTAGGAACATTAAAAAAAAAAACGATTTTGTAGAGAAAACATTAAGTTTTTATATTAGAAAGTCGAAAATTTTTGCAAACTTTTTTTGGGTACCTGACAGGCCACAGAGTGAGAAGAAAATTTCTCATTTTGTCCAACTCATAATTCTCTATATGTAAAAATTACCAAACTTAAGGAAACTAAGAAAACATAATAATCTTTCGAAAGTAGAGATTTTAAGCATTAAAACCCTATTTTTAAATTTAAATTTCGTTCATTTTTAACGAAGTTGCAGTTGAATTCTGAGTAATAAATCGGGACAAAACTTTCATACTGACTCAATAATATCGGATTTAGAATCCAACAAATTTCAAATCATCGTTATTAATGAAATATTTATAATCGACATTTCAAAATAATAAAAAAATTGTGAAAAAATTTCACATTATTCTAGATCGCATTAAAAAGTATTAATGAATTGACGAATGATTCGAATATCGAGAGGAACAAAGCTAAGCATGCATGTGCATGTGACAGTAAAAGCGAAAATAATTTTCCGAATATTATCAACGAATTCTTTCATATCCATAGAAAGGATCAATATTTTGCTTCATTTCGTTACTTCATATCGCTGAATTGATTTCTTTTTTATTAGGATAAAAATTATGACTTCTCTCTCGGTGGCTATATTGAAGCTGTCTGATCGAGAAAAAGGAGAAATCAAAACACAAGTTTATCCGTAAATTTCTAAGGTATTCTTTTCCGATCAATGTGTGTTCATTATATTTTTTTGCCACGGGAAAATATTTATTTTACGTATTTAACGTAATTAGTGTTAACCATCTCCTAAAAATTTCATATTTTTAACGTACGATATATTATCTAACACAAACATGGATTATATATTTTTCGATAGAGTTAGACACTCAATATATTTCACATAAAGAAATGGAATACGTACAATAATGAAAAGTTAAACGCTTAAGCATTTGAATTCACCAAGCTGTTCACCACAAAAATAACATACCAAACGAAAGATTTCTTCTCTCAATATATTTTCTCTTTGAAAAATCACGATTGTAGATTTTCTATACATTGCTCATAAAATTTCAGGAACAACAACCTTTTGTTTAGTGCAATAGAACATGATTTCTATAGAAAACTTACTAAGCATTTACATTCTTTCGTATGAATTAAAACAAATGTTTAAGTTATCGCAATATTAAACATAAAATATTAAGCATAAATATTCAAATATAAATATTAAACATAAATATTTAAAGTGGAAATATTTGAAGTGAAAAAACATAATCAAAATACGTCTCCGAAACCGTTCCACTCTCATCTAAAACATTTTTCCGTATCTTCCATATTTTTTGAAATATTTTCCTGGGTAAATTAAAACGGGACATCCTGTATAATATTGTATATAATATATTATCTATCGCGGAGATCATCTTACAATTAGTTTAAAATAACCATAAATACTGCCTTTTCATTTTGTTATAAGGTAATATAAATTTAATGTCAGTTTAAGCGTTAATATATTGCACTTGACACTTTATATACATATTGCTTTTGAGTCGACAGCCTTTCTCGATGAAATATATACAGCTTTACTAAACTAAAGCATTACTTTGTCAAGTGTTAACGCAAAGGAGGTGAATGGAACATATTGAAATTTTCAGAACATACATAGTATGTGGCGCACATATGTTACGTATAAGGCAAACTTACTCTCAAGTCACTTAAACAAGCCATAAACAATTTCCTTCGCTATAATGAGAGTATGATTGCTCGTTTAACATCAAAGTTACAACAAATTTTCTCTCTCTCTTTCTCTTTCTATCTCTCTCACACTGAAGTGCTCGGAGAAAATAACTAGTATATTCGCAAAGAGATTTTGTGCTAACTATTAAAACAATTTTAGTTAATTGAATTCTCGATGCCATGCGGAAAATGGCATCTTCGTTATACAACAAACAAAACCATTTTCATTTATATCGAAAATATTTTAACCAAAACAATGCCGACTTTAGCTGTATTTTCTGATTTGGAATCGTTATTATAAAATACACGGGAAAAAAGAGTAGCTGTCGTAACTGTATGTGATAACTAAATGGCAGATATAAAATATGGACAGCTAAAATATAGGTATTATAGCTAATGTTTTAATTGTGATATTTATATTATAGCAGCAACAGCAAACCATTTCGCTGTAGTTTAATAAATTTATAGTTACGGCAGCAAATATATCATAACAAACTAAGATTAGCTGCGGCAGAGAAAATCTTTTTTTCTGTGTAATTATTATAAAGTATGAGTAATATATATGTATAAATAAATAGAACGACTTAAAAAATTAACACAGTATGGCGAACATCTCAACCTACAGTTTGGATTCTGTTAATTGACTCGATAAAAACACAGAAAAACAAACTATGGTAAGCAATGCTATTACTATAAGAAGATGAAAAGTAACAATGAACTAATTTGAATTTTTATTCACTTTTAATAAGCTATTCCTGGCTATATACAGGGTGTCACAAAATTTTTTGCCAAGCGCTCTTGTGTTAGAGCGGACTAAACTGAGTCGAAAAGTCCTGTACCATTTTGCAATTTTTGCAATAGTTAACAAGATATTAATTACTAAAAATTGCCGAATATTGATCTTCATTATTTGAGTAAAAAATTATTGAAAGCTGCAATATTCAGCGATTTTTAATAATTGATATCTTGTTAACTATTGCGAAAATTGCAAAATGGTAGAGGACTTTTCGACTGAGTTTAGTCCGCTCTATCTATACAAGAGCGCTTGACAAAAAATTTTGGGACATCCTGTATATACAATTTAAATTTCGCATAAAAGGCTGTATAATTTATCCATTTAATAAGCATAACTGTGAAAGTTGGAGTCCGAACGTCGTACAACGTCCTGCGCGAAGCTGTATCCGATTTCTGTCAAGTTTTAATTGATTCCAGGGCGGAGCAATTTAAACAAGAAATAAAGCGTCACGGAGAGACCGGCGATATGCCGTAATTAACGCACCTAATCGCCCGATTTAAATCGTTGCTTTGAGTGACGCTATTGTTTCTCGGAGTATTAATTATATATTGAATTTATGCCGGCGCTTTTACGATTCGCATAAATCTTGGGAAAATACATATCTTGTGTCTTGTTTCATTCTCTGAGTCCATACTATATATGCGTGCATATACATAACTATATTTTCTTATTATTTTAAAGTATGTTTGTTTTATAGTCTAATAAAATTATAAAGAAGTGCTGAGTAAACTAAGTATAAACTCATGTACTAAGTATATTTTAATTAATTTTAAAAAATTATAAATTAAATTAAATTTTTAATTTGTTAAAAATTATCATTTTTTGATATTATATAAAAAATAAAGCTTCAACGTTACAAAATAAATCCTTAATTATCCTCAATGTATTTTGCAAAATGAAATAATTCGATAAATGTTAAAATAACAATAATTCTTTTCACGTTCGAGTGGCTTATAATAGAGAGATAGAATTTACTGTTTGCATGACGAAATGTAGCGAATATGTTAAATTATTCATGTTTAACTGTGTAATGGCAGTAGAGGCTTCTCTGTACGTGTAACTAATTCATTACTCTCAATCCTCTAATGAGATTACTCGGGGCAGTCTGTACGCGGTAATGTATAACTAATTTTACCAGTATAAACGAGGAAGGCGCGAGGGGAGTCTCTCCAACATACTCTTAATCATAATTCTTTCTTAATGAATCACAACTGGACTTGAGCACGTTCAGTATAATGAGATCAAGCGATTTAAGGTCTTTTAAACTAACGCGTCGATAAATTAATAAAATGAAGCTCCTTAAAAAACTATCGTAGCGAAGATTTCAATCGTTAATTCAATCTACCAATTTGTTCACTGAATTAGAAATTCATCCAATTATTCCTTCAAGTTCAAACATATCATGTATTCGAGATTATCAATATGCGACTATATATTTCTATAATGTTGCGCTCGAAGAAAATCTATTTCATACGGCAAATTATTTTCACGGTTGTTTCTCGGAATTTTTATAATCCTTGAAAAAAACGTCCATATATTATACGCGTAAACTGAGAAGTAAAATTTATTCACTCGAGTTATCGGCTTCTCGGTCACCTCACGGTTTCTCGCGAGCAAAATAAAGTGTGGTGCCCCGCAAAATAAAATACAAACGTGATGTAAAATTATGACCTGTGGCAGGTAGCGGCGCGCTTTTCCTCAACGATGTGGATAAAACGACAATCTCTCCCATGGGTGTGTCGGCGTCAACGCAAAAATATCTCGGTGCACTTCACAACTACGATAATCAACATGCGTATGCAAATCGGACCGCGACTTCATTTCTGACGGGCCGCGTATTTGCATGTACGCGTCTATTGAACGCATTTCCGTGCGTATCTGCGTCAGCAAATATATACCTACAATGTCGACCGCAAATCAGAATGATCCTCTGTGATTAAACTATCATGAAGCCTCGCTAACGATAGCGCCCTTCGTTTGCACTCTGATATGAACGAAAGCGATAAATTAATAATCTATTTATCTTAACAGGGTCATTCTAGCATGGAATTCGACAACTGGAAGAACAATTTCGAAAGGAATACAAATTCGATTATTATCAAATTAACACTTCGCATTATGAGAATAAAATTCCGAAATATATTGTGCAAGTTGAAATTTAATTAAAAAATTAAATTAAATTTATCCTTTCTTAAGTAAGTCTTTAAAAGGTCATAGAATTTCAGTACCGAAAAATACTAGGGATAACTTTGATCTAAATAATAATGCCCAAATGCAACATAAGCTATCTTAAAAATGTCTTGAAGATTGAAAAGACATTTTAAAACATCTTGTGTAATAATTTTAGACATGTATGTTGTCTGCATTTTTTTCAATTTGGGCCAAATTATCCTGATTATCCTGACAAAGAGCTTGTCACAACTGTCCTAAATCAATTCAATTCTCCTTGAAATGTTCTTAAAAACAAAAATTTAAGAACACGAATCAAATATATAAGCGTTAGCTTTAAGGAATATTGTTTCATCCCTTAAACCTAAGATTGGGACGATATAAAAAATATATATGTCTCTTGGATTATTGTATTGTATTTAACAACATATTTCAAGAAGAATCGAATCGGATAGTTGTGACAGGATTCTTGTGAGCCAAGTTGCCCCATTTTACGATATACAATTCTTTAATCGGATAGCAATAACATTAATCGATTGTGATCGAATTTGATTCAAAATAATATAAAAAACTGATAGCACTGATATTTTTTAATTATCGATATCGATAATTCCGAAGAATGTGGATCAACATAAGCGAACTAAAATAACTCTATCTCGAAAGTATGAAACGACAACCTACGGCAGCACGGCAGCGCGAAAACTACGCTTGCATCATGTCATTTAAACGTCCACCGCATTTTCGAAATAACGGTGGAATGTGGCTTAATTAACCTGTCAGCGAGCGCGCAGTGTCTACGGTCCATGCAGACTTCAGACACTTTTGAAATCCGACATGACAATGTGTATATAAGTTATGCGTTTCACGAGTTATTAATCCAGTATGCTCATGTACAGATACATTTCAAACATTTTAAAACTCTCGTTAATTATTTAAATGTTAAATTACTCTTATAATTAAGAGCTTTCGAAACATATTCAAGTAATTAGTAAACGTAGATGGATGAGTTATATAAAAAATTAACGTATTGCAAATATGTATAAATACAATTAAAATAATTGCCAACTCGTCTTTCTATTTAATAATATAGAATTAATGAACATTAATAAATGATCAAATTAGTTAATTATTATTAATAATATATTAATTGTCAACTACCTTTGTATTAAATTAGTGATATATGTAGAACTAATGGAAGGCCGTAAGTAAACGATCTAATCAGTTAATACTAATCATATTAAATTCTACTTTATAAGTATACTGTGTGAATATATATCGTATATTCTTGTAGAAAAAAATTGAAAATTGATTGATGATTATAAATAACGTAATGCTATTAAATAATAATATTAATTTATTCTAGCTCATCCATTTCGAAGTATATCTACGTGTGCAATGCATTTATGAGATATTATCTTATCCATTTTATTTATAATATTCTCTTATATTCCCCTGATATGAATTTTTAATTATTAAATGTACTCTTAGATAAAACATGTCCATAAAAATAAGTTATGCGTTCAGATATCAAACGTTTTAAATAATATAGCATATTTCATTGCTATTTTTCATTGAAAATTCGAATTTTAAAATATTAATAATTTTTTGGAAAAGTAATTATCATCTCACATAAAATTCTCATAAATTCATTATTAAAATAAAAATTATTAAAACTCACCGGTCTGATGCGCAGCAGCGGAGTTGTAGTATATACGACGTTAATCTGTAAAATACAAATTTATCCAAATTAAACTTATATCTAAAATAATTAAAATTGTAAAAAATATTTATAATGTGCATGAAATTTTTTGTTTTTTAAATAAATATTCAAACAAAAAATTACAATTTGTAAAAAAATTTCATTCTAATTGTAAGTATAAACAATTATAATTCTTAATTGACCGATGTGAATAAATCTAACAAAATTATCAGTCAAATGCCCGTATTCGTAGGCCTTACATTTAAGGCTTCCTTAAATTTATCTTCAGATACTCTACGAATTATTTCATTGGTTACTGAGCATCTAAAGATAAATTTAAGGAAGCCTTAAGTACAAGGTCTGACTATGAATACGAGCAAAAGTACCTAAATCAAATGTGTTCAGAAATCAAACAATTTTAATATACATAGGTAATATTTTTCATTGTAATTCACATCGAAATATCTAAGATCCTTTTTAACCGATAATAAGATTTCTCTTAATTATTATTTAAGTATAAACTTCTATAAAATTAAATAACAAAATTTAATTCTCTTATAAATAATTTAAATAATCATAAATATTGAACGTGTGGAGTATTTTATGTCTCCCCATAAAAATATTAGAAACGTTAAATATTTCTTAAATATAATATCTCAAAATAATTTAAAATACATTATATGAATTGTGTTACATAATAATGTAAAATACCGTATGAAATGTGAGTGACTGTCACGGGGCTAAATAACTAATTTTACAAGTGGTAAACATTTTATAAATAATAAATTACCCTCGGTTGCTCCGCCGACGCCTGATGCCACCCCGGGCCTCCTCCTCCTCTCGTTTCTCCTCTTCTGAGACTTCATCGTCGTCGTTCTTCATCCACCCGCCATTGCACGTTACATATATCTTTTTGTACTTCTCACGCCTGAAATAACAAACGGTTTACGTTCCATTCTAAGACGGTTACTATCGCGTATTATAACAATACTCGAGCTGAGATAGTGGATAAAATCCGCGAAATGTGCTCGAGATTATGATCGTCGCCTTGCGATTGTTTCCCGGTGGATTTCGAGCATAAATCTTAAGCCCATGTTACAGGATACATTGGAGATTGAGGAGGATTGCGAACTGGAGATTAGAATTCAGTCAGTCAGAACGAAACGGATTGACATTAAAATTACCTGATTGGTCGAATTCTAATCTCCAATTTACAATCCTTAGACTGGATTGTTCCACCTTTTGGTAAACTTCAGCTCACCGTCTTACTCTTTTACTCTTTTGTTTATCTAGTAGGTAAATTATCACACAGTTTATCTGAAGATGGAACAACCGGCTCTTAATGTGATGGACTTAACAAAGTACACGTTCGTGTCAACGATACGCACGCTATGCGATCGTTAATTATCGCGATACAACACTGATTACGATTGTACTTAGCGTCACGACGTCGCTCGACTCGCAATCGACCCACTCCGTATTCGCGACGGTACGTTAGAATTGAAAAATTCGATTGCAACAACTTTATTACGACGCGGTGCGATAAGACGTGAGTAAATTCAACGACTGATGAAGGCGCGAAATTTTGCACGAAAATGTGTATGTCTCAAAGCTCGGTTTACATATATTATACAACACAACGTAATATATACTTCGAATACGAAAGCTCATTAAAGGTACATGTCGTTAATGAACCGTTGATATATCACGAGTTTCCGAGTTTTGTTATAGTTCGGTGACTCATGCATTATTCCGAAAAAACTAAATGATTCGTCAAAGTATATTAATTGGTACTGGAAAATTCAAAGCGCAATACTTACATTTAAATTCAAGCGTATTTGAGCAATTACCGTCCGTAAACGTAGAACAATATTTAATCCTCCGGAACTGACGGTGGGGAGAGGGAGAGGGGGGATTTAATGAATCCACTCAATTATATAAATGTCTTTGTCAAAAATGTCAAACAATTCAATTTTCTTTACGTTACATCTGCAAATGGATTGTTCTTATTATAAAAGAAACTAAGTATTTACTCCTTTTTGTACGAGTTATGTCATTTTTTGATTCCTTGAAATTAATTAATGTCTTTAATTATAACAAATTAAATGCTGCTTACAGACGTATAGCGTCAGTAACTCTGTTACATATTTTACCATCAGCTACGGAGGATTAACAGCAAGGTTGGTAAAGACTAATGTTTTTTTAAGAATAAAACATATTGTGTTTCTTCTTAAATATGTTTTTAATGCTTCAAATATGCTTTAAACAGTATTATAAAAAAAAACATATTTAAAACACATTTAAAACATGTTTTTTATCAACCCTGGTTAACAGTACCCATCCTTTGCAGTTTAGACTTTTGTTCCGCATGAAGGCAACGGAAAGCACACGATAGATAAAATGTCGGCCGACTATTATGTGTCGTGTATGAAAGTTGGTAATACATATACAGTTTTGGCCAAAAATATTAGGCACCTGTATTATTTTCACTTATCTGAAATTCTTTTACCTGCGTATTATTCCCCCATTATACATATATATATATAGTCGCCGACATTATATATATAATAGTTTAAAAGATTTTTACAATAAAACAAAGAATATTTCACAGCAAATGCGCCACGAGTCGATTTTTGAACTAAAACGCTATATAACGATTAAAAGGTGCCTAATATTTTTGACCAAGGCATGTAATCGCACGACATAACATGAGCAAGTACGACACAATTTTAATCGTTTTCCGTAAACGGCACAGCGATTGGCCGACATTTTGTCTATAACGCATTCTTGTCTTAAAACGTGCAAGATATTATCTACTTCGACGACCAGTCGCCGTGTCGTCTCGAAATGGCGGAATGTGGCTTTTACGAGAGTTACGAGACGATCATTTTCCTCACATTCGATCAATTTCTTACTCTTACTCTGAAGGCTTACTTCGCACATCGTAGACAACGCCATTATGATTAAGAATCGATCATGCTAGCCCTGCTAGCCAATATTTGCTAATTGCTCGTGGAGCGTCGTATCTACGCGTCTCGCTGCGGCCGCGTCTCGAAAGATAATGATATGCGACGCACTTCACGCGGCTCGATCCCCTCGACCGTTGCCCGCCGGCTCAATTTTCAAACAAGGTCGCGCCGATCGCACGCGCGACGTATTTACAATAAAGCGCTGAGACATCGTACGAAAATAAGTACGTATGTCAGCTACGTAATATCCAACGTATTCTAATTAAACAAGCTGAATGTAATTCGTTTTTCTTTCAGTATTACAGAATTTCAGAAATATCGGTCGCACATTTTGCGTTTCATTTCGCGGTCCCGTCAGCGTTATTTATCTACATGAAAAGAATAATTTTACTGATTTAACTTATCGAAAAATTAAGTGGAATACACATCTTTTATTTTATGTATATTTGAAATAAGTTTCTGGAATCTATTTTTTATTTTAAATAAGTTGTATCAGTATTCTATCGACTCCTGGATGCTACAAATACTTTGAAGCAATTAGCAAAATATTTTCTTTTAATTAGTAAATCAAATGCTTCGAAGCATTTGTGACTTTGATCCTTAAATCGGTAATTATATTTTCTTTTCGAATTTGTGCGTTTAAGAAAAGGTACGTATAAAATAAAATTTGACGATTATTTTCAAATAGAGGATGGACACTTCCTCTTCCTTACTTTCCATATGAAAAGGATAAATATAAATTTGCACTTTATGCAGCGAACGTGGTATGAAATGTTTTACGGTTAATTAATATTCATTGCAATTTATTTTTGATAGCGGTATACTCGATGTCAGTGTGATTACGCCTCTTTCACAGCGAGTTATTTTTGTCATTAAACTCAGTTTAAAGAGCACGTGGCGCAAAGGGCTCTGCCTGATTTCCGAAAATAAACTCTAGCATTTGCGTAATCCTGCTGTCGGGATCAGCTCACCGAGCACGCGGTACAGAAATACGATTATGGGAAAGGAATTACGTATTTCTCGTAAACGTAAACGTAAACGTAAACGCACGTGATTGCATTGTCAGCTACAACAGCTGAAACGATATTGTCTGATATAAACGGATTACTGCAATTGCTATCATAAATATAGTTTTATTGTTACTTCGTCTTGTGTGCTTTTGATTATTCTCTAAAGTAGTTGAAATAAAACATCTTTTTTTACTTTAAAACGAATTAAAATAGAGAAAATTATATACAATCACGTAGTATTTATGCACATTTAAAACTAAAAAAATGCAAAGTCACGCTTTTTTATTAATTCTTCGGAACAGATCGTTAATGATAGTGGGATCTATTGAATCTGTTCAAGCAAATCTCTCGTTAAAAATATCAAACAATTCAATTTTTTTGTTATACATACATATTTTGTCACCTGTAAATTTGAAATACTTTTTAAAATAATATTTACTTATATTATTTTTCATGTGAGTTATGTCATTTAAATTTGATTGTTTGAAATTAATTAATGCCGTTTAATTAACATAAATTGAATGGATTTTACAAATCGTCAGTAATTATGCTGCAAATTTTGGTGTCAGTTCTGGAAGGTTAAAATTGATATCTGGGTTTAAAACTAAAGAAAATGCAAAGTCGCGTACTTTTTTAATAAATATTTTTTTATAGAAGTAAACGAAGCCCGTGGGCGAAAATTCTCTGTTATGATTTTAACTTATAATCTCTTCGATCCTCACGAAAGTACTCAGAGTTTCTATATTTCTCTATTTCTGGTTGTAATTCCTAAGTTTGAAATTCGAGACGGGCGAATTGGATTACGCATTAATCTCTTTGAAACTTCGAACGTTCGCAGAATATGAGTAGTCATGTGTACATTATTGCACGGTATATAACGTAGAGATGTTTCATAGCATTATCCGCTTCGTCGAACACTCCGTGAATGATTTTATTTTCGATCATGAGTAAAACTCATTGCGATAGCCGCTCGTCTTCCCATTACGCTTTGGAACATAGAATATGCGATAGTGGTTATATCAGTAATCGATAGCATCATTGTGCATTTTCTTTATGTGCCTTTCGGTATATACTGTATACGAGACCGGCATTGTGCTCTGATAATGTGGTACGCCGTATCGAGTATCGATATATGTAAATTACATTCCAACGTTACGAGCATCGCGTAACAAATGCAACCTACTGTGCACGGAATAATAGATATACCTCTATATGAAGATAAATGAAACTTTATATTATTTTATACTTTACAGAATGATATAGTGTTATCAAAAATTATCTATACATATTTTTCGTTAAGTATTTTTTTGAATTCTTATATTTTTCATATCAAAAGTATATCTCTTTACTATAACATAATTAAAAAATTGTTACTTTTTATTTGCTTACAAAAAAAGAATGGAAACGTAATGAAAATTCCTCTGCAATCAATTATCATACTAAAATTAATATTATACATTTTTATAATTCAAAACGTTCAAACTTATTTTCTGGAAAACTTTGTTTTTGAGTTGTTGTAGCAAATGAGCGATATTATCACTAATATATTCATTAAATACTTCATTTACTTTAAAGTCCTCTTTAACATCATTTGTGTCTTAACTTTAAACGTTTCTTTCGCATTTTTTACTGAAGAAAATGTGGAATAGGTTTGAAATGAAGTAAAGTGATTAAAATCAGACACAGGACTATATAATCCGATTTATTAATCGTACATGCGAAAGTAGCGTATCAATAATAAAATTTACAGAATTCTGATTCAGAATATATTTATAATTTATATCTATTTATAAATTTATAATTATTACCTATTTATAAATTATGGGGAGTTGCGGAACATTCGAATTTTGCGCTCGCACTAAGACTCGGACAGAATGTCTTCCAGAGTTTTATCATCATGGAGAGGCGAGTGTCCTAACGTAGGATCGCTCTCAAGGAATTCGCGCAGTTCAGACTCGAGATCAGCCACCACGCCAGATGGTTCTGACGCGCTCAGTAAAGACGGCGGTGTTTGACTGCTGTGCGTCATACCGATCTGCATCTGAATTGACGGCGGCGGCTGATTCGCGCTCACAATACTGATATTTTGATTTTGCTGGCCGGTCGGACTCAATAGATTCGCGTTTTGAATTGGCGAGGGGGCCGGCAACAGATTCGACAGCACCTGATTGCTGCCATTGCTCGGATTCGGCAGTAACGAACCGTCAGTGACTATAGTGGGATTGTGCGTGATCGGCTCGACCTCCATGGGCTCTGGTCCACTTAAGGGTGCTATGCCCATAGCTCTACGTAATCCGTCGACCGGTGCGATCCCTGATGGTGGCAGTTTCTTCGCTATATCGGTGAGATTGTCTGTGATCTTCTCGGCAAGCATTACCTCCGTGTCCGCTGCCTTAGGAACATTGGAGAGATGGGCCGGTGGCGGTGCCGACAAACGCTCGTGTTGAACCTGCTTCAGCCGACCCAGCATCTGCGATGTGTCGTCAAGACGATTTTGTAGGGCGGCACGTTCCTCGCTATATTTAAAATCTTCTTCTGTAAATAGAAAAAAACGTGTAATTATATAACACAATAATTATATAACGGAAGAGAAGTAATTTTAATCTCGAAATTATTGAATTATAATCGATAACGTTATGAAACAAAATATTTTTTCGATACATCTTGAGATAAGAATAAGGAAACGATATTTTCAGATATTACTTAAAATAATGCTAGATCATTCATTTTTATCGTTACTACTATAATTACCTAAATTATCTAAGAAGTTTATGTCGATACCGAGATCCGATAGTGTCTTCAGTTGTTCGACATCAACCTTGACCTTATCCAGCAACGGAATGTTACGATTCACGTCCTGCATGGGTTTTTCCAATAAATGCTTGATCTTTTCCTCCTCCTCCTTCAGTCTTCGCTTTTCCTCGATGAATTTCTTCGTTTTCCGATGATCACCACCCGTGAGAATGTCCAGCAGGTCGTCGACCATGGTCAACGTGTAATCACAGTCCTTGGCAAAATCTAGGATAGATTCAGCGTATTGCACGGCAGTCTCGTCACCATACGTTTGATAGACCAGGTCGGTTTCCTCCTTGGTAAGATTCGCAAACGTCGAGTCGTAGCTAGGTGCGTATGAACCGAACGCACCATAGTAGAGAGGTTTTACTGGCTTTGACATGTTCCTTCGATCCTCCCGGAATCCGGCTAATGCTCCAGTACCGTGATTCAATTTGCCTATCAACTGTCCTAGTGACACAGGTCTTTGATTGGTCCCAGGAATAATCCCGTCTCCGGGTACAATAATCTGCAGACTGGTGGTACCGTCCTTCTTCTGCCGCAGGAAACCCATCTTCGAGTTGACCCTCTTCAAACTGAGTTTCTCCGCCGCAGCTTTGGCTGCACCTCTAGCCTGTTTCAGTATTTCTTCTGGCGTCAAATCGTCCGGTATCGCCTCAAACTTACCTAAACTAGCCAGTCTCATTTTTCTTTGATTTTCTTTCCTAAGCTCTTCTGCCTCCTCATTACGTTCCTCCTGTTCGCGTTCCTGCTCTATCTGTTCCTCTGTCACAGGAGCATTCGGATTATTAAGATCCTCGTTGCCCAATTCAAATCCAAGCTCCTCCTTCGTAATATCGTTCATGTACATCAGGACTGGCCTGAGTTGCCGTAATTTTTCTGGAGTGACCATCTTCAAACCAACGTGCAGTAATTTCTTCGCCGCCTTGTAGTAGATGGTATCGGGATGATTATACGTCATGGCGTTGTCGCACATGAGCTTGAAATCATCCACGAATTCTTGCAAATTCTGATAGTTATTGTCATCTATCTTTTGCTTTATCGTGCTGAAATCCATCGGATTCGTAATTATCTGAGAGTAACCAGGCGCGATGCTATCTGTGACTGGCCAGGCGAAAAATTGCTGTGGATCCCGCTTTTCCATGGATCTCAACAAATGTTCCAATAACCTTTGGAGAGGCGTACGCTCTGCTATCTTTCTGAGGACGCATGTTCTGGGCTCGCGATGTGGCGACAGAGAGCTTACATTACCAACACCGACCCTCAATTCGCCACCCGATGGCGGCCTGGGTGGCAACAACTGATTGTGATTGGTACAAGCCTTCTTAGGTACAGGCTCGACCAGATTCTCATCAGCGTCACCAACTGATTCTTGACTCGATTCCTCTCTCCGTCTTTTCTTGTCTTTGTGATGATGCTTGTGTCGTTTATCTTTCTTTTTCTTCTTCTTCTTGAGCTTTTTGTGACCAACATATCTGTCATATTCTGCGTCTCCTTGGCTAACGGAATAATTAAGACCCAATTGTTGTTGATAATGTTGCGAAAGCATTGTGGTTTGACTTGGCGACTCACTGCCGTGCTCGGGTGTTCCAGTACTACCTCCTACCTTCAAGATTAATTTCAGACTAGGCGGCTTATCCGTCGTTGTGTACTGACCTTCTGTCGAAGAAGAAAAAAAAGAAAAAGATATAGTTAGCCACATCGTTTTGAGTATTTAAAATGATGTCTTTTTAAGCAGTGTACTAAAATTATTGCTCTAAAAGCCAAATATATGATCCGTTGAAAAATATGCCACATGCAGCAATCGGGAACTTTTGCGGAAAGATTATGCAGGACGAGATACAACATAGTAACACAAAAAAAATGACATCGGAAATATTACATGACATGAAGATACCGAAAGGAGATGCAAATGGTGAACACATATAAAATCTACAGTCATTAAGGAGAACATATAGGATAGGAATTGTATCAACGATGATGTAAAAATAATTTTATTAACAGGACACGAGACCTTGTTTTCACATTCAACAAACTGGAAGCGAGATGGAAGTAACTCGACTTATAAATTAAATAAATCTTAATATACGCTATAAAATAATCTTCATCGTTATATCAAATCGAATAATCGGCGGGAATAACCAGGGAGAGCAATCATTAAAATTGAAAATACCTCGCTAGGAGGTCAAGCGAAGCATATGTGGCTCTCAATGCCACGATACATAACAGCCAAGGGAATTATATGATTGAAGTGCAACAGGTTTGTCTGTGTGTGTGTAATCTGTCTGTAATCTAAACGTATATAACTACTCCGTTGCCACAAGGAGGAATTCTTAGCGTAAGAATGCTTGTTGCACTTCAACGGGTTCAACAGACAAAAAAAAGAAAGGGTTTGGGGCATTTGACAATTTTCGAAGCACAGCTAGCTTCTGTCGTGCAACCAGTCCATGTCCGTTGTTACTCGTCACTTACTTCCACGTCGCGCCTGTTGCTGCGGAACGCTCGGTTTATACTTTCGTATCCACCTCGCTTCTACTCCAACCTCACTCTCAGTTTGTCCGTGGTGAAAACGAAGTCAACATTCCTGTGCATCATTAAACTATTAAAGAGTGTGGACCGTTTTACAAACTGAGTCGCGAAAACCGATGGTCCACCGCCCCAAGGCATTCTCATTTTTCATTCGAATCCTTTTTTTAAATGATGATTGACATAAAAGTACACAGCTCAGCTTGGTGCGATGTAATGATGCCGCAGTAACATACATTCTTATAAATCTAATTCATTACGTTCTATTTCTAACATGGAATAAGCTACGCTATGAAACGAGTTTCCTCGTCAGGCTAACGCCTGTTTCCATCAATATAGATTAACTTTAATTTCGATTCAATTTACTCTTCGTTTTATTCTATGTCCATATCTACCAATGTAGATTAACTTTAATCTGTTACCTTTTTCTAATTCTTAGGGTGAAATCACAGTGTGGAAAAAGACTGCAGAATAGAGAATAGAGACTGCAGAATAGAGTTATTCGGAATAACTGATTGGTTGCTTCAATGACGCATTCTCTATTCTGCAGTCTTTATCTGCACCGTGTGATTTCACCCTTAGGCCTAGAGATAAACTATTTTCCTTTTAGGAGATACAGTCAAAACAAATGTCGTTCATCTTTGCCTTCAATGAATAATAAAGATAGAACTTGGGTCATCATATTTCTTAAAAGGAAAGCACTAAAGATAAAAAGTAAATTAAACTGAGATTCATCGGTATCAATTTTAACACTAATATAGTGAGAATTGTATGAACACCACATGCTGTTAAATCCACACTGATATCTTTTACTTTCCAGATTGTACATTGCTAGAAATAAATATAAGAATTAGAAAGAAAGATGAAGAGTAAGTCGAACTGAAAGTTAATCTACATTGGAAACTAGAGACCTTATAACAGAGTCTGGCCACGAACGATTTTGTCAAAATCCTACGAGAAAAAAGTATATAATCTCTCCCTGTATATACAATGGCTGCGTTCAGCAGAAAAAGCAGCTTTGCAACTGTTGTAAAATTCTTTAATATGATTGGTCTTGTTCTTAGTTCCTCACTGGATCTAAATGTTAAAACCAACTATATTCAAGAATGTTATAACAGTTACAAAGCTGCTTTTTCTGCTGAACGTAGCCAATGGCTGCGTTTAGTAAAAAAAGCAGCTTTGCAACTGTTGTAAAATTCGTCAATACGATTGGTTCTTGCTTTTGGTTCCTTATAGATCTAAATGTACAAACCAATCATATTGAAGATTTTTACAACAGTTGTAAAGCTGTTTTCTCACGCAATCAATGTCTCATTCTAACTTATACTGTATTTCACTCTACAACTTTAATTAAGATTATGGAGTAAGATCACATGTACTAGATGCAAGAAGAAATTATACAATATATACCTCTCGTAAGATTCTGACAAAATCGCTCGTGGCCAGTTTCTGATATACAATCTCTAGAAACAAGCATAAACCATTTGACACAGATTTTGACATTGCGTTGGTGTTGCAGGCTGTTTATTTGTAGAGACGAGGCGAACGGCCGGCGACAGTTTTTTGTCGGACGACAATTGACGGATCAAACGGATAAAAAAGAAGAAAGTTTTGAAGTTCGAAGTTTGAAACTAGAAGAAAACCGTCGAGGACGCGAGGTACAACCGGGAATCTCGATCAACTGGAGAAAGTCGCGGCACGTCGTTACCATCCGTTTCTCACCTTCGTGCCTCTCGCGCTTGTGCTTTTTGTGCTTCTTCGAGCCCATTTCTCAAACACGTTCAACCGCAGCTCCGTATTCCGAAATCAGGTGTCGGCGTCCCTTGTGTGAGTTATTGCAACGGCCTGCGAGAGTGCCGCGCTCCGTTACGTACACAGACAACACGCGCGGCGGCAGCCATTGATGATGTCACGTTCGCCGTTCCGCTTCCGCCGTTCCTCTCGTTCCGACTCCGACTCGCCGTCATGGCGGCGCGTCGTGCGCGTCATTTGAATATTTCGAATAACGTTCTACGTTCTATGTCTGATTTCTTTATCGGGAATCTCGACATCACACACGCTGGAGACATCGCATTTAAATTTATCATTTCACAAACCGATAAAGATCGTATTGACTGAAAATTCGGGATGAAAAGCGTGAATCGATTTAATTTCGGCAAAACGAACGATGAAAAAGTATATCCTTGATAAAAACTCTTCATATGTTTCAGTATTTTTACGTAACTTTCAGAAGTTTTTTTAGAATTTTTGTACAATTTTATAACTTTAAAAACTTCTCAGATTTTGTATACGAAATAAACTTTTCAGAATTGTTGAAAAAGTTTATTCTCTAAATTTTTTTCTAGAATTCTCCATATATATGAATTTTGAAATATTTTAACGTTTCTAAGTTTTCTCATTCTGTAATTTCTGAAAAAAACTTGTAAACTGAAAAAGTTGAAGGTATTCGTTTAGAAATCTTCATAAATCTAAAATATGATAATTTTGAAAATATCTCATGAAATATAAATTTTTTTTTTCAAGGTGGTAAAAATTTTTCTTACAATTCTTTCTTCATATAATTTTTCAGAATTTTTAAAAAATGCTGATTTTTTTATATAAATTGTAACACTGAGAGTCTAAAGATCTTTTCTCATACAATATAAATTCCAAAATATTCTAAGAATTCTCATTCTATATAAATTTCCAAAGAAAACTTACAAACTCTGAAAAAGTTTAAGACACTTTTTAAGAAATCTTCGTAAACCTAAAATATACACATTCTTAAAAACATGAGAAATTATTTACAGCTTTTTACCAAGGATACTTCACGTCGATGAGATTCCCGGCGACTTGAACGTTCCATCGCGAAGAGAGCGAGAGAGAATAACAGACAAAGGAAGATGGAGAGAAAGGATCTCGATGTGTACGTTTCATCTGGAATCCTCACTCCGACGAGATATTTTCGCTCTCGGCCTCGGCGACGAGGTCGCCTCGTACTCTCGATGTCGAGACCGAGGAAGCGTCAGAAAAGTACACCCGGCTAAGTTACTCACGCGAAAGTGGACTTTGCGTTTCGAAGATGGCGACCATTGGGAGTTTACGAGCGTTCGTCCGTCCGTACGCCGTACGCTCGACGGGCGAGCGGAAAATCTTCCCTAACCTACAAAAGGCGGCTCGCTTGCCGGCGATCGACGCTATCGGACGCCGCGACAAGATACTCACCTGCGCTGATCGTGCGGCACGTAGACGACAAGATCCTCCCGGTGGTCGGCCAGCGACTCACCTCGCGCGACGAGCGACGACTCGGCGACGCGATTAAAGGGACGGCTCTATCAGCTGTTTCGCGCTCGAAACGCCAGACGGTGCGAGAGGAAGGGAGAGAGAGAGAGAAAATGAGAGAGACGGGGAAACGCCGCTCGCGCGTTCCTGCGGGTTGCGAGTCGCGACTGGCAAGAAAAAAAATGGAAAGAAGGAAAGAGTAACGCAAAAGGAGAGGAATACCTCGCGCACTCCCGCGCCGTTCCCGACTGAACTCGCGCAATTGCGCCTCGCGCCCTTCCGTGAAATCACCGTCCGTGGAACGCGAGATGATAAAAGACGGATATACGATAACAGATCGCGCCAGGCGGGATGATACGGGTCGGTAAAAATAAAATTTCGCCCTCCCCCCCGATCTCTACCTTCGGCGCGGCGTGATTTTAGATTATCTCCGCGGATGGGTGTCGCGCAGCATCATGGAGTAAAGTAAAACGACACTGGATTTGATATCGAACGCTTCCGCGAAGTCACTCACCGGTTTCTTAGAGACAAAGTAAAGAGAGTCATGTCGATGTCCACGCGTAATTGGAGATGAGAAAAACAGGTTTTTTTTACTTCGGAATGAAATCCGAGTGGAAAATCGAGGTTTTACAGTTAAAAAGAACTATTTTTTAGCAAAATCCTACACTCTAAAAATATTGGTTTAACATCATACGGTATTTAGATAAATAATTCTCACCATATTGGTGTTATATCAACACTATTATAGTGTAGATTTGAAACCCATTGTTGTATTAATACCATCATAGTGTGGGTTAAATTCCATAGTTTAATATCAACACCATTATGGTGTGAATTTGAAACCCGTAATTAAATATCACAGCATCATTATGGTGTTAAATTTACATCATGTTAATATTAATATCAACACTGTGTAAGAATTACACAAACACCGTATGATTAATTCCACAATGTTAAATCCACACAAAAAAATATTTTTTTAAAGTGTAATAAAGAAAATATATAATATAAATTATTCTTTTCCATACTTATCGTTAAAAATGTTTAATATGTACATTATTTCGGTATTTTTTAATATTTCGCTATTTTTATCTTTATATAACTTCATAAATATCGAGGAAACGTTTTGCGTTGTTGCAAAGTTTAATGGGTTGATAACGCCTTTTCGAAACTGGAGCTGAATAAGTATAGCCATCGTCACTTATTGTGAGTCATTGCACTACAATTTCATTGTTTACAGCAGGGGTGACCAACTCACAGCACGCAAAGCATTCTCATTATCAGTGACGTTTCTAAAGAAGTTGTCACAGCTGTCAGAGAAAAATTTAGAACATCCAAAATGATACAGTAAAATAACAACCTCCAAATTTATTTTTTACATTTGCGCTTTCTGATTGCATTTGTTTTGTTCGTTTTTATGTTAAATTATTTATTTTAAAACGAATGTAAAACAAAACACAGTAAAAGAAACACATTCTGTTAAACAGAATAAATCTTTTGCTCAATGCAAAAGAAAAAAGTATAAGATTATAGTCTTTTTTACTTAATTCTGTAGCAAAGTGGTACACTAAAGATTTTAAACCTTTATTGTGACACGCCAGACAAAGTTGACCACCTCTGGTTTGCCACTATTTTTACACAGAAGGCTTTAGAAAGAATGGAAAAATTCCATGTGAGTTATAAATCAATAAAATATACTGTCAAGTGTCTACAGAAAATACATATTCGAATAAAAGACTTTCAGAGTAGAATAAAAATTTAATTATTAGCATAAAACATCCAGCTTGATTCGTAGTCCTTTTATATTATTCATTTATTATTAAATTATTTGGATCGATTTTCTACTGAATTTAAAATAATGTTTTTTTTTACTGAAATTTTTATTCAGTTTTCAGTTTTTTTTTGTAATTTTTATCTCTGCGTGCAACAACTCGCGAACAAACGACGAGAACGAAATGGTATTCGCGCATAATCGATAATGTTTTATGCATTATATCTCAGACGAGATGCAGACGGAAAACGATGATTTTCTGGTGGAAATAAAAAAATAGCGGCTTATCTATGCGGCTTGTCGTCTGAACGATGGCGTTACCCAAGGCAACAATCATATAACTTTTATTCTAGGGCAGAACCGTAAAAATTTTTATCATTGAAGATAATAGAAAATTTTTCGCGTTTCCGTCCTAGAGAATAAATTACATGGTCTCTACCTTGAAAAAGAAACACGAGCGGGAAAGAAGGCTTCTCCACGATTACACGTCGATTCTGCGTAATGGTGATATCGCATCACGTCACATAACTCTGAAATTATCGCTTTTTTTTTCAAAAGCGACACCTGCCTTTCAACAGTTCTAACCGATTTGATGTGTAAACTTATTTACTCGTTGGAAAGCGAAAATTTGTTACGTCCATGTTTTCTTCAATTATTATCCAAAGTGTAGAATAGAAGATCTATGTTTCGAGATTAATGATCTTTTATTATACAGAGTGTTTCAGACTAGACGCACCATCTGCTAATGGCAGATATTCCTAAAATCATTTTGAGACGAAAATTCTAATCACAAAATGTCGAGGCTATATAATAATTTTTGAATTATGATTTAAAGATAGCAAATTGTACCGTCTAATTTGCGCATTTAGATGTGCTACAACGCAAACTCCTAAAAAAGTAAAAGCTAATAATTGTTTCTTGTTAATATCGATATAAATATTACGTAGGCTTTTTTAATAAAAAATCTCTCCTCTACTAAACTCTTGCATCCACTATAATAAGTGAGTACAAACATGGATGTAACCATAAAGGGAGATTTGGATTGAACCCCTATATTTCTCTTTCCAAAATTTTTATCCTACTACATTTTGCCTATATACTATCTTCAGGGGGAAAAAAGTTATGATTTTTAAAAACCTAATATTTCACATACGAATGAAGAGGAGATACTTCAAGCTTCAAAATATTCAAAAAAGTAATTCATTAATGCAAAAATTATTGTTTTATCTAATAATAGAATTAATAAATCCTCCGAAAAAATTCTAGATATGCCCATGGATATAAATATTTATTAGAAGTAATCACATACAAAAGTCGGTTAGTTTTGTCAGAAACATTGTGTCTTTCATCTGAAATCATCGAATTCTTAGTCCACGCGTGGCAATCATGAATCTTGCTAGTTACGTCACTGCGCATCCACACCCGCGATGGGTGGTGGTGAAACCCGCGAGAGGGCGAACTGGACACACCCTATATCGTGGATGAACGATTGCAAAAAAGAGTATGTAGGAATATATCGAGTCACGGACGATTCTCTTTGTTGCCAATTTAATGTCCACTCCCTGATTGCTGATTGTGAGTCCCATCCTATCGTCTCCTTGCACTTTTCACGTTCGTCGCTTTTTATCTTTTTGTTTTCGTTCTTGACTTTATTGTCCTTTTTACGTCCGTTGTCTCTTTTTTATGGTAAGATTTTCTTATTCCACTTCTCCATTTATTCATTTCGCAATTATTATAGCATGCCAAAAATTCAATTCAATTTAACCAGAAATAAAATTCAATTTCATTTTTTAACTTCTCTATACTGAATGTATTTTATGAATAATCTGGGTGCTTAAATAAAAAGTCATAAAATTCTTCACACGTTAGTTGAAAATTTATTTCACATTTATTATCCCATACAGCACCGAAAGTTTTCAAAAATACCTTAGAAATATTTCAATTGGAAAGTGAAACATTTCATAAAAATTGTGAAATATATCTGCAACATTTCTGAAACAGCTCTGGAACAGCAAATGTCCGCGATTTTTGCACATGAAACCTTGTTGAAAGATTGATGAGATATTGCAGGAAAAATCTGCAATCTTTTTAAAATATTACCAAAAAGGTTTCAGCTATTTCTAATAGTACAAAAATGATATTTAAATATATACTTCATTGATATTTAAATAATATTTAAATTTATTTATTACGTCGATATAACATATATTTTATCATTTCTGAAGTACTTAAAATTTATCAAGAGATTGTTATCTGTTTACACAGATTACAAAACATATATTGAAATAAACTGAAAGTATTTCTAAAAAATAGTAATTATATCGCCAACTACTTTGATTAATTAATCACATTATATGTATAAGCACATAATTACTATTAAAAAATCACACTTGCAGTTTCCACATAATATCATTATTCATATACAAAAGTTTTTCGCAATTAAAGCAGAACAAGTCACAATAACATCCAAAAGACATTAAACTGAATCGTAATTGATAAAAAAAAAAATGATTTTTAGTAAACGTTTTGGAGCCATTTGGATATCATGTTGGATTTTTTTGTTCTGTTTGAATATGTTTTTCAATTTATTGCATATGATAGATTTTAGAAACATTTCTGTTAAAAAACATTTCACATGACATATTGCAGAATCCTTTTAGAATTGTTACATATGAGATGTGAAAAATTGAAACATTTCTGAAAATTTTCCGCAATAATCGGTGTTGGAATTATTTTCACATTTATTATTTTCACATTTAAAAGAGGGACAATTCATAATCGTGTCTTTAATTTGGGACAAAAATTGGAATGTTTTATAAAATGGAACGAAGAATTAAAATTTGAGACCCTCCTAATTTGAGATTGGTTATCTTGATTTTTATATTTGGGCCCCTATTCTTGAAAAGAAACATAACGTATACTGTGGTATTTCTCTAGACTTTCGTATACATTTCTTTTCAAGGATAGAGGCTCTGGGCACTTATCATGGAAAAAGTTGGAATGAATTCCGATCGGAATTATTCAATTATTCCCTAGATTTCTATTGTGTTTTCTAGGAAAAACGGAATAATTCCGATCGGAATTCATTCCGACATGTTCCATATGATAGGTATCCTGTAAGATGATAGAAATGTCAACTCTTGGAGGGATCGCAAGTAAACAAACAGACCAAAACAGACCTATTGGCCGGTAATCAATTCTTATATTTGATGAAGTACAATCTTAAGATGTCATAAGCCAATCAGAGGGCCGTAGCATCTTAAGATATTGCTTAAAACGGTCTTAAAACCGTCCATTAATTCTTTTCCCAGGATAATGGACTCCAATTCTCCCTCTTCGATACTCCGCGTTACCCTCTCTTCCACCCTCCCGCGCGTAACTGTCGCGTCGCTCCTGCTGCTCCCCAGTCACTGCCCTTACCCCCACTCCGTCGCGCCATTCCGCGTGAAGATAACGCCGAGCCGGTCTGCCGGTCGCGGCGTTCAGACTTCAGCCGGCGACGCGCACAGTAGCGTTCCGTAATTTCACGTTGGCGAATGGGAAGCGCGCACGCGAGTTGTCGCGCGCGAATGTGCCGATTCATTCGCATCGAGTGTCATCGTTGACTGTGTGTCGCGCGTCACGAGTGATCGAACAGCGAATTTAGCCTCCCGTCCCGCCATCCGCACCGCCTCTCGTCTCCAGGAAGCGAAGAGAAGAACAGCGGCGGAGCAGTGACAGCGGGCAGCAAGCGGAAGGAGAGGCATGGAGAGGTTTCGAGTGACGCCGGCGAGCAACGCCGCGAGCTACAGTCGACAACGCGATTATGGTGAGTTTGTTTGCTCCGTTTGTCTACCGGTATGAAAGAACGTACGTTGTACCGCATAAATAGGGATACGGGCGTCGTGCATTTGTCATTTCTGTGCGCGAAGGAAAGAGAAAGAGATACTCCACGTGCTCTCTGCGGGAAGCATAGACACGCGCGCGCGCGCGCGCGTAATGTGTGTTTTTACGCCACCCGCGTTGCATAGAAAGACGCGAAATACAACCCACCATGTTGCGCGCGACCGTCGTTCGCAGCTAGCTTCGCGTCGTTTTCACGGAGCGTCGACGGACGACGACACGGTCGGCGCATGTTTGTCGCGAGTCGAAACCCTAGCGCCACGTGATCTCTTTGTGAGCCTAGAAAAAGCTCAGGGTACTTATCATGGAACATGTCGAAATGAATTCCGCGCGATCGGAATTATTCCGTTTTCCCCAAAAAACACAATAGAAATTTAGGGAATAATTGAATAATTCAGATCGGAATCCATTTCCATTTTGTTCCATAATAGAAGGTGCCCTGAACGATTGGAATGGAAAATAGGCGTACATTTTTGTAGAGACAGCCTTCGAGGATCGAAACGAACAGCTGTTTGTCGGGCAATAATCGGATATTTTTTTAAGAACTTTGGAATCAGATTATTCAAGCAGAATAAGGTCGCGATAATATCAAAGTAATGATCACGCGATCAAAAAGTGACTTTTAATTAGAGCTGTTACTTTTGACAATTTTAACAATTCGAAGCTTTGAAAGGAGTTGAATATTCAAAGTTAATTGAATATTTGAAGTTTAAAATGCTTTGAAGCTTTGAATCTTGGAAGTTGTCAAAAGTAACAGCCCTACTTTTAATCCCCCGGAGCTAGAATTACCCGCTATACTCTTTCAAGAGTATATATTCTCTTTATATGATCGTAAAACTCTCTTCTGGTCATTAAAATTTTTAATTAAAATTATATTAATAATAAATATCAATAAAAATTAGAAATTTTATTTTATTAAATATCTAAATTTAATACGTACGTAAAAAAATCTCCGTCCATCGTCTTTCTTTAAAAAATATACATATATAGAAGCTGTGTTTCGTGGATTATTTCCGTGTTTATGTTCATTTTTGGAATGTCAACATTTCGATAACTCCAGTTCGAACACTTTTATTAGGGCGAAAAGCAGCCTGATACTGAACTGTTCCACCGAGGGATTTTCCTTGTGTGGTAAAGTATATATACATATGTATATTCTTTTCTTATGATTCAGTATGGTAACTCTATTAGGAGCTGACGCTAGAGCTCCAAAATCCATAACACAATTGCAGACTTGAGTCGCATTGGATCTGTGAGACTCGTTTAATATACATGTTGATTAAATTAATTTCAAAGAACTAAAGTGACATAATTCATATAAAAAAAGAATAAATACAAGTTCCTTTAATAATCCAAGCAGATACAATATAAGGAAATTAAATTGTTTGACATTTGTATAAAATAGTAGTTACTACAGTAACAGATAGAATTCAAAACTAACAGTAAATTCACATAAATATAATAATTTTTATTTTTTATCTTAACGTTAATTCACAAAAGAAGCTGTATTATTCTTATTCTTATCTATTATTATTTAGAATCTTTACTCCAAACAATCATTGCGTAGTAGACCTAATAGACCTACTGTCTACTCCAGATGGTTAATGATAATCATTTTGAAACCATTTTGACGCCATTTTAATGACGACTTCTTATTCCACTTGAGTATCGATGTTCAGATAACGAGTAATTTCTTGCGAAATAGAACGAATCGATGAACGAGTGATTTTAATAGTCGTTGACGATCGTCGCGTTAAGGAGATATCGTTACCGAGAAATGTTAAAAATACATCGTGACGGCGGGAATTAATCATAGAAAATCAAAGTAGAGAAGAATCGTTTCACGTTGTTGCAGAACGAAACACTTGGCTAGACAATAGATATAATAGCGAAGCCGATCAAGCGCAAGTTGATAAAGGATGCTCGCACAAACGTTCGCGATATGAATAACATTAACCTTGCCACATCACTCACACTCATTTGCATAAACAATGGCTGCGTTCAGCAGAGAAAGCAGCTTTGCAACTGTTGTAAAATTTTGCAATACGATTGGTTCTTGCTTTTGGTTCCTTACGGATCTAAACGTATAAACCAATCATATTGAAGAATTTTACAACAGTTGCAAAGCTGTTTTCTCTGCTGAACGCAGCCAATTACGCTCAATTATTTTCACTCCGTACCGCTGAGAGTGATGTATACGAGACGTCTCTCCGCGATAAGAATTCAGAGAATTTAGGACGTTTTAAAATTTGGGTATGGAGTTACAACATTATTTTTATTTTAAATAAAATTTAGGATTTTATAATTTTGTTTATTATATTTTGTTTTATAATTGTGTTTTATTACATTTTGATTTACATGATGCTTTTAGATTCTGTTTTAAGATGTTTTTACGAAGTCTTATACATGTATAATAAGAGAGTCTTATTTTTAGATATGTTGTAGCACAATTATGCAAAAACTGTTAAGGAAAAACACGAAAGAGGAATTAGAATATTGTTTAAATTAACATATCAACGATCTAGTATTCGCAGAACTTTGTTAAATGATCTATCTTTTTTATATATCCAAGGTGTTTCAAAAATAGTTGGCCAAAGTCTAAGAGCATATTCCATTTATTGTAAGGATGAAAAAAGTCATATAAACATAAGTTCGGAAACGCTTTCTTTCCAAGTTATAAACATTTCTTATTTACATTGTACGTATTTATGTTGAACGACATGCCTCGCTTCGACGCTTCACGAATTGTATTTCTATTCACCTTCTAAAGTAAACAAAATATTATTAGATAGGTCTGTATGGAATTGGAATCAATTTTTATTTAAGCATTTAAGAGTGAAGATAGTATTCATCATCATAGCAGCTCATTCTATATCATCGAATTGGCAGATATCCACTACATATGGGCTAATGGAAACTGCAAAGAAGCTCAACGTCTCTATCAACAAATCTTTCCTCAAAGACGATCATTTCCAGCAATTTCTGTAATGAAAATATAGATATAAGTAAATAAAAAATGTTTATAACTTGGAAAGGAAGCGTTTCCGTACTTATGTTTATATGACTTTTTTTCATCCTTACAATGAATGTAATATGCTCTTAAAGTTTGGCCAACTATTTCTGAAACACCCTGTATAATATATAGATCATTTTTTGAGAGAATTTATGTAAGTCTTGAATCATGCTGTATCAATTTCCCAAGCAATTCTAGATTACCTTCGCTTTCTTTGTTAACACGTTTCTGAAAAATTTTACCTTAATTATCACAATGCTACACACAGTTTAGAATAAAAAAATTATAAAAATCATTGGAGATCTTTTTTTTTTTTTAATAAATGGTAAATATTTTTATGATCCATTTCAGATAATATGCAATATCTAGAAAGATGTCTTTATAATGTCTTTATAATGACTTTTAGATATGCATGTTGTGGACATATCTTGCATACAGATTAACCACGTCATATGTATCCAATCAATAAATGTTGCAGTTGATAATACAAGTAGCTAGACGTGCTCCAAAGAATGTTTTATAAAAGATAATTTTCGAATGTATTTTCTCAGAAAGTCTTGAGTATCTACATTAAAAAGCTTCTTCCAATAAAGTCTCAAAAACGATACCTTTGAGACAATTTTTAAACACGCGTGTTGTCTGTAGAGCAATAAGTAACGTGTTCTATCGCCAGTCGATAGTTTATCGTATGCATTTGACAATTTATCGTATGCATGTATGCATTTTTCATCGAGACTCACATTTTAAGGAGAACTCGTGTCTAATGCTGCGTTTCGTTGCATGCATAATGTGCACGAGGTATCATTTTATCCTTGTTCACAGTGTTAAACAAAAATAAAGTGATACATCATGCACATTATACATCCAACGGAATTAGCCTAATTTATTTTCTCGCCGAAATAACATAAACTGTGCTTAAAGGGTAATGTCTTAACGGGAGAGGTTTGTGTTGCAAGGCCGATCGATCGATTACTGTCACAACGGAGATTAAGACCGATCGTGTTAAAAGCTCGAAGTAACTGCGATCAATACGGAATGCTTCATAAGCAGTTCCTGCACGTCAGACTTTGAAGACATATTCCTCGATGAACTGAGAAAGTTGGCTCGAAATTTATTTTTATCAAGTGTGCAGTGACACAGCTTAATTTGTGTTTACTTTCAATATAAATTTAGCTCTTTATAAAAAATTTGATAAAAAATTTGAATCACGTTTAATGCATTTTCTTGAGTTAAATTATTTAACTCCATTGTTTAGTTAAATTAACGATATATTGGGTAGGAACAGTGGCGACCTATAGAGATGATTAAAAATAATTTAAATTGAGTATAATTTGACATTATGAATTTAACAGTAGGTATATCAGTTACATATGAGACAATGAATAATTAAAAGTTAAATTAACCAAAGAGACAGATTCCATCATTTGATATTGAAATCGTTATGAGATCTTGCCTTTGATTGCATCTGATTATCATTTACATTTATCCCGCGATATTATCTCGAAAATGACTTTGCCATTTAGATCGACACAAGATATTCTGTAAGCTATTGCTGCATTAATTATGGGAGGCTCAAGATGATATTTGATATTTATGACATATATTATATTTATGTTACAAATATTATACAACAAATACTAAACGTTTTTCTTATTATGTAAACATTGTCTTTCCTACCACGACAGTCGCAAAAGGAGGTATCGGTGTATCGGTTACATCATTTGTATCGAGAAAACTGCGCTCGTTCTTGCAGATTAATCAACGTGGCGAAGCGCAGCGAACTGCAATGAGATAAACGCTCGCCATGTCATGTTGCGAGCGAAATCATTTAACGCGAATTAATGTACCAGCATGTCAGACGGTAATTATCGCCGCGACAATAACCAGGATTATTACATGCTGTAGTGTCCGAAGACATATAATTCAAACTTTCATTTGGAGAATCAATAAAAATTTTGAATATTCCCTCAATATTACCTTCAATGTTATATCGACTTTAATATTATATGGTGACAATATTTGAATGGAAAGTTTCATTCAATTTTATATTAAAGAAATTTTGCATATACATATATCCAAATAATGCAACAATTTAGTAAAAATAATTTAATAACAACTTAAAAATATTTTAGAAGAATAATTGAAATATCTATTTCTTCCTCGTTTTATTATTTTCTATTATTTAATATATGTAAGAGAAAAATATGTATTTTAGTGAAAAATATATAATTCAATGAGACATTTACGTATGTTAGAAACATACTTGGGTGTGTTAAGACGTATCTAAATTTACGTGTTCCACTCATGCGATTGGCGCAAATCTTATCATTTAACACACGATCACAGTTGGGACGGATATCAGTATTTAGTGTGCTGTCACTGTTTGCTAGCGACGATGATTCATGTGAAACTTTAAAATATTTATAATTATATAGTTGTTGTATGATGATAATAATAATAATAATAGTATAATAATAATAATCTTTTCAAGTTTTCCAATTTCCTTAATAAAAATTATGAAAATTGAAAACTTTGAAAAATTTTTGAGACAATTAATAAAACGATTTTACTTTATTGTTTTATAAATTCAATTGTTCTATCAATTATTCTATATAAAAGAGATATTTTTGGATTTTTTAAAATATATATGTTTCTTTAACACATTTCGCACACATCTGTAAATTAAATTGCCGAAAAATGAGTGGGTGAATCATCCAATCCATGGAAGCTTCATGCAGAAGGTCGAAACGCGATGATCCAGGATTAGAATACGTGATCTGCATTTCGCCTACGCTGCGCGTCAGTCGGCTGATTCTCCGTAAAGATCATTTAATTTGATACGCGATAAACATTTGCGGGAAGAAGGCCGCCGCGAGTCGTTCGACATTCCGTGACTGCAGCTGCAGCCGCAGTGGCGCGTCTTCTTGAATAAGTATATGTGTACTATACATATAGCGACGAACTTCAATTGATTTCACGAATTTAATCCGACCGATTAAGTTACGAATTCGTTAAAAAAAAAGTTTGACCTTTGGCTCGTAACCTTCGCGTGAGAAACGCTTGCGAAAAGCCAGAAAGGCCGGACTTCGACGAAAAACCTCGTCCTGGCAGGGTGTGACAGGGTTGGCTCGAAGGGGAGAATTTGCAGCTGCATTTCTATTCCGTTACAAAAGCAGAAATGATAGTGATCGATAATTGCGCGGCTCCACCCTGCACGTGTCGTCGCTCTTGTAATCCTCCTTTCTCTATCTGTCTTTATTTGCTTTCGTTTCTTTCCTTCTATTGGATACCTGTTCCTTTAGCTGAACTGCTTGCTAGGTTGATTTTTTCTCTTTTTTTCTCCAACGTGGAGAGAAAAGAATGAATCGTGCAAGAAGATCAGCTAAAAAGGACAGGCCTTGAAATGCTCATTTTTGCGAAACTAAACGCGAGTTTGTTAAATCGTTCGTGGAATTGCAAGGTTTGTTTGAATACGTAAATATATAAAGAAAAATTAATTAAACAAAGTAACGTTGCTTTATATTTGAAATAAAAAAGGTAAAGTTATTAGAGTCCGACCGAAACTTTTACTGAAACTGAAAACGAACACACATTACGTGTCAGTTTGGACTGAAACCATATAGTTCTTCTTCAAGAATAAATATTAATTTTAGTATGTGTAATTATTGTTTCAATAAATGAAATTATGATTTATGAAGAAGAAGTACTTACATTCTTTGGCCAAAATTGACACAACCAAAATTTCGGTTTTCAATTTCGGTCGAAATTTTATTGTTTCAATAAATTACGATATTTATGAAGAAAAAGCATATGATATATGGATGTGTCTATATGTATGGCCTTTATAGGATTCCTATTTTTTAATTTTGGTTTCGGTTTCGGTTGAAATTGACATGTAGACGAGTTTTTCGGTTCAGTTTGGTAAAAGTTTCAGTCGGACTCTAAAAATTATATTAGAAGTTGGTGCAAAAATTCGTGTCCAATTTATTATTCAAAATTCAAGCAGCTGCAGCCTTAAAAATGAATGAAATTTAAATTCAGAAAAAGAAATTAAAAAATTTTTAGTTTTGAAAGGTTATGTTTTTTTTAGTTTCTGTGAGTTTGGTGTAACTTTTACAAATGTCAAGCTATGGTGATAAAATTTGGTGGAAATGTCAATGATAGATGTGGCAACCTAACCAAAAAAACAGAACTCAAATCAGCTGACTCAGAGCATCACTTGGTGGTAATTCCGGGAACTTTTTGATCAAGATATATGTAAAAAACTACAGTTGGACAAAATGGGAAATTTTCTTCTCACTTTATGGCTTTGTCAGATGACCAAAAAAGTTTGCAAAAATTTTGTACTTTCTAACGTGAAAGCTTAAAGTTCTGCTTACAACATTTTTTAATGTTCCGAAGTTTTCTGTTTGGCATTAAATACGACCGATCTCGTCTCGTCTCGTGTTGGCATTGAAATCGATCTTCATACTAGGCTAATGAAACTCTGAATCAGCTGGCCATATTTAGCGTAAAATGAAAATACGTGCATATATGTTAGTTTCAGTGCACACGTGTACACGTCTATATATACGCAAGCAATATGAGATGCCATTTTTATCTTGCATTAGAACGTTTTTTCCTTGTCTGCACGTTTATACTCGTTAGTTCTGGCTTGCACTAGTTCAATTCAGTCAGTTCTAGTGCAATTCTCGTGCAGGAACAGAAAACTAAACCTAAGGAAAATTGCAACGTGGATGTCATGCAAAGTACGTGGCGCCCTCGAGCAATGATAGCTAGAGGATGCAACTGCTAGTTAGAAACTTTCTTACCTACTCATTCACCCAAGGGATGATTTTTACGTGGAAAATATTATAAAACAGGAGGGTGTTTCCAGGATTTTTCACTACCTGGAAAAAATGGAATTTTTAGGAAATTTCTTTTTATTCTTGAAAATCAAAGATTTTTATATAATTTTATCGAGATGAGAAATTTTTGGAATTGTATTTTTAAATTCTATCTTTTTCTGAAAATATTATTTTTTCAATTATTTTTTCTTAGTAATGCAAACTGTTGACAATTAGTTAGCAATAAATATGACATATATTCATGTATATTCTCGTGTGACTCTTGAGTTTTTATTTAAAAAAAACCAGGTTGACAGTAGAAGATGGCTAGTACTCAGCAGAATAGAATAGTGCACTGATATTATAATTAATTGTAGTACAATTGTGTATACGATCCTATAAATTTCGGGGTTCCAATTGTAGAACCTTTATTAATTTTTTTTGAAATAAATTTTATAGATTTTTTTCCGTAAAGAAGTAATAAAACTATATATATATATAGAATATATTTTATAAATGGTATGAGTTGAAATAATATCTACTAATTTTCTTTTTGATAATTAGTGTCGCGCGAAGTGTTATTTAATTATCTAATTTTCACACTTTAGTAATTAATTTTAAATTATTTCTACATCACACACAATTTGGTTAAAGATAAATGTATTATACAAACTAAATGGTATGATATTTCGTACGCCGCTCTGTATAATAAATTTACCTTTTGCTAATTAAATCGAAGGATTTACTGCAACAGCGACCTAACTCACATTTTGTAAAAACGGAGAAAATAAACTCTACAATTAAAGTTGGAAAAATACATTTATTCTTTATTTTTACAAAATATAGGTTAGCTCATTATTGCATTAAGTCCTTCTTCAGTTGCTTTAAAGGAAGTAAAAATTGAACTGGTATTTCAATTAGCAACTCAATATACCTAATCAAGTATAACAAACTGGTTGCAGCAAAAATATTTTTTTGCTAGAAGACGACAGTAACTCCAAAAAGTAACTAGATGCGACCAACGCGTTCGGAAAATAGTCATATTTTCTGCAAGTAGCGTTATTTCGTGAAATATAAGACCGTGAAATGTAAGACCGAGAATGTCAGGATGGTTTGTGCCACAAAAGACGTGTATTTCCACATAGGAAACGATATGTCACCGATGAAACTCGATATTATGTGTATACCGGCATTTCGCCATTTTGGCGCATTGCCAGGAGGGGGACGTTGCTAAACACTCACCGAAATTATGCTAAACACTCGCTCCCTCCGTCAACGGAAGCGACATGTTCGCTCATGTGTGAGAAAAACACAAATGGAACCCTAGCATCCGCAAAACAGGCGCATGAATACGAGAGCTCTAATCTGCATTCCGGATATTTTCCGCATAGAATTTCTATGTTATCCTTATTGAATGTCGATATTTCCTTCCGCGATTCAGACGTGAGAATGATCTCAAAATCCGAATATTGGATCGCGCAGGAAGGCTCATCTCGCCATCGATTGTAACGCGCGACTTTTACGTAACGCGCGGAACAGCTTTAAGCGGATCATACCGGTTTGATCTCACAGCCAATTCCGCGACATATCCCCGTCCCACGAAAAGCGGTGGTCTTTCATTCATGAGACGGGTCTTCTCGTTTTGATGGAATGCGAGGCGCATTTCGACGCAAAGAATGCCGCGCTGCGGCAGTGGCTGTGAGAGAGAACGAGAACCCGCGTGTCAATTGACATTTATTCCGGGTGATACGTCATGAATTCCCATCACAATGCACAATAGGCGAGGCTGGTGAAAGAGAGAAGAAAAGAGATAGAAATCAACAGCATTTATTCTGCGGTATTCTAAAAATACAATGTTAACACATTAAACGCGGCACGAGTTTTGGCATCAAGTTCGTGCCACGAACTTCGTGAAAGCTTAATTAACGACTGTGCATCCATTGTTATGCGGCAATTAAATGAAACTGGGGATTTATAACTCGTTGTCTCGATTCTTTGTCGATTAGTATGGGTGTGGTATCAGATCCCTCCTCGCTTTGATGAAGTGAACTGCAGTGTTCACGAAAAGTTGGCACTCTAATAATGGATTTGGACACGAAGATAACTCCCGAAACGCATAGCTTCTGTATAGAAAGTGTAGAGTCTATACAGAACATAGTTCTGTATAGAAAGTACCCGTGGAAGCCTCGAAAGCGTTTAATATGGATTTTAACATCATGCAATGTCTATAATTCTCACTATACTGGTGTTAATATTAATATGGTGTGGATTTAACATTATTAGTTGCAAATACACTATGTTGATGTTAATATTAACCATGGTATTAAAAATCCACATCCATATTTTTTAGAGTACACATATAGTTACAACTTTTTTTGAATATTTTAATTTAAACAAATTTCAAAATTGATATAGATGTTAAAAACGAACGAAGAAATAGAACTAAAAAGAAACTTATCATTATAACTTAATTGATAATTGACCGTAAGACTATTAATACATGTAAGTATACAAGAAATAAATAGAAATTTTACTTCTTGTATTATGGAGCTCTATTCAAGCGTATCAATACGTAAAAAATAAAAATTTCTATCCTTAGAGTAACATTCCAATTTTCAACAATTACAGTAGGGCTGACTGACAATGAGGAATTCAGTCGGGATTAAAGGGTTAAAGCGCCGTAATCTGGCATATCAGGCGGGCGGAATTGGAGATAAAAAAATCCAGCCAGCGATTGAATCATTCTGAAAACATGACTGGTAGTCGGGAAGTTATAAAGCGACATGAGAGCTTTAACCGGTTCGTCGTCGCGCGTGTGGAAACAATAACGCTGTAATTGGTCCAATAATAAAATAATCATTAGACTTGGGAGTTGCACGCGTGTATGTCTGTCCGCCTCTCTTTCATCTTTCTCTCTGTGTGCGTCTTTGTGTGCATTTAAACGCGGAAGATGTCAGCCTTATTGACGTGAGACATGCGTCTTATGCAATCGCAGTTTATCGTTGTATAAAATTTCGAAATTAAATCGCTAAGAAAATTTTTTTATGCAGAGATGTTCGAGGAATTCTAAGAGTCTAATCTTTTGATCAATTTTCTATTTATTAAATTTTTTAAAAGGAGAATTTATTATTATTTTAGTAGATTTTTTTTATCTCAGAAATCTTAATATTCTTCATTTTAATTATGATTTTACCGTATTCTAGATCACGCTATTTGGATGGAGACTAATAATTACTAACAATAATTTGACTTCTTTTTTAATATCCTGCACTAAGAAAAATGTCTGATCGAAAATGGACTAACCAGAAAATTTTGATTATAAGAATTTCGATTATCACTAAAAATCTAGTGGATTTAGAAAAATCTGATTTATTCATTTTTAATCAGAATTTTAATTAATTCAACAAGACATTTTTCTCAGTGTGCTTTTCGAACGAAAAGATATTGACAACTTACGTAATTACTAATTAAAATATTATAAAATGTCGGAAGTGAACAACGGTAATATTAGGGTTTCTCGGAGGTCAAAATTTGCTGATTCGAAACTCGAAACAGTCCTGGTTTTCCGGACTTCCGACAATCGATACGGTGTCGGCGATTTATCGGGCGCAGAGTGCTCTGGTATCGCTGATTCCAATCAACAAAGGCCTTGAAAAAGCTAGCCATTATATACAGGGTGGTCTCTCATTTATGGTGAAAATCATTCCGTGCACTTTTTTTTTCTAGAATGCAAATTTTTTATAAAGAAGGTCAAAGCATAATTGTATAATATGTACACAGGATAAAAAATCAATAACTTTGGTCACTTCGGTGCAAATAACATTTTTCTACGTACCTCGGTTATATTCTGCATGTAGATTACATTTAACTTGGTACGATTTCAGTTTAGATTAGATATCCCGTGGTTATTGAAAATAAAAGAAAGAAAGACTCGCGAATGGAATTTTCTTAAAAAAAAGACAGATTCTTATCGAAAAATTTGCCTTCGGTGGCTAATATATGAGACGTACTTCTAGTAAGCATTGAATAAGCGATAATTGAAACATTTTTAAATGGGACATAGATAAGAGGAGCAAAGGCCTTCGCGAAAAGAAGGTGCTGACGTTGTCGTCTGGTTTAAGCTCCACCCCGTGGCTCGGGATCGGTCGATGAAACCCTGTGAACCCCACCTTAAACTCTATCTCCGATAGAAATGTATTATGCAACGCACGCGTATTCACCACCGGCTTGCTTTTAAGCTGGACTTTAATACTTTGTCCTCTTCGCTGTCCTCGCACGTGATATCATTCCGCGAAACGACACGTAAGTGCCTTTTGACATTAAATATTTTAATCGTAGGCGGCTCTGTCACTCTCTTGCATTTACCGGACACGATTATGGTCGTCTATATCCGTCCGCTCTGAGAGAACGCACATCCCTTGGCTATATTATGTCGCTTTAACAGGCTATAGGCGGGGAGAGCATGTATTTGTTAACAAACAAATGTATATTAAAGCATTTTATATTTATACGCTATTTAGGTGAACAAACAGATATATTTAACGGCTTATCTTCTCTTCTCTCTTACATTAAACATAACAGCAAGAAAGATATAAAATGTAATTTATTATAGTTGAAATATATTATATCAGACAGCGAGGAAAACTTGCATAAATATACTTATATTGAGGAAAAACTGTTTAGTATTTATGATTATAATTGCATGGTAAAATAATTACGGTAGGAGCTTATTTAGTTAGGAGCTTCATTTTTATAATTGTTACTACTATAATGTTAGTATAAAGAATAATATAGTTATTATAATAATTATAGTCATTTTCGGTTTTACAACAATTATACATATTTTTTGTATATAGAATTATAAATATAATTATTTTTAATATTTTTTAATATTTTATAGTGTTAACGTTATTATTAACTATAAAATGTTAATAACTATAAAAGATAAAACATCATAATTATTTTACCATGCAATTGCAGTATCACGAATACCAAATACTTTTCTCTCAATGTATATAACAATACACATATTGTTACAAGATTTAAAAATCTTTCAGATTATAAAAAACGTTTGAGAAACTACATTTACAATTGATACATACAGCAAAATGTATGACCGAGCATGCGACACACGTTTAAGAGTTTATAAGTTTCTATTATTTTTAAAGATACTTTGTTCGCGAAGTAGTGCTTTCCGAGAAATCGTTCTCGTTCGAACATATTTTCGCTTCAGTAGATGCATTTTGCGCTCGGTAGGAATAATATTTTCTAAAAAAATAATTTCAATGCCTGTGCATCCCCTCACATGTGCGATATGTGAGTCCTCGGCCTTGATGTGAGCGAGATTACAAGGCGCTTCATTTATGAGAAAGAAGCGGGAGGTTCCTTCGTTCGTGAGGATCATCCGCAAGATGCAGCCATCCTGGACATCATTCGTCCGGTCCCTTTGATTGTCAAGATTACAGGACTGATGTTGTTTGCCCACGTTGTTTACGCTGTACTTTACACGTGACATTTTATGTTCATCAAGAAGCGTCGGTGCATGTAACCAATTCGTGGGATCAAACGCTCGATTTCATTGCGGAGCGATGCAGCTTGTTCGCGGATTAAGCGCGTTGAAAGGATTTGCATCGCGTCTCTGATTTCATCTGCTCCGAGAAACGCGGCAGGATTGCAATAAGCGGTCTTATCGCTTCGTCTTTCGACGGTAAACTTGGAAAAACTTGGTAAAAAGAATTTCAAATCTCACTCTTTTCTTTTTATGTTTCAATTAAACATTTTTTTTTAAACTTATTATATGCATATAAAAAGAATAATAATAGTTACTGTGCGAAAAAATTATTTTTGTTGTGTCATTCGATTAACGGCAGTTATTGTATCATACGATTAATAAAGACGTTTTCAACAACAGAATATCGACGTGATTCGCAAACTAAATATTTATCGTGTTGCATGTGCATTATTGTGTATCATTTAATCATTGCTCTCATCCAATATCCTCTAATCTATTCTGCTACATATCCTCTATTTCTGCCTACAGAGTTCTATGGCAAAAATAAATATTGGCATTGCCGATGCCGGAATAATCCAATTTCAACTTCACCTTCTTCGACCCGCCGAGTGTAAACCGTGTTTACAATCGGGTTTACGCGTTAATGCATGATTTTTTTGAGGTTTCTGAAAAAGAGAAAAAGAGAGGAGAAATAGAATTTGACATCAAGAAGTTTTGTTAGGAAACTTATATGTGTATTATTAAATACACAAATCCATCTTAAAATAAATCAAATTAGATGAATTATATATTGAATGAATAATTCTTATATATTTATTAGAAATAATAGCTTATATATATATATATATACATTCTTTTTTAGAGTAATGTAAATATAAATATAAAATATGATTTTACGAAAGGATGCCAAAATTATTTCTCTTGGAAAAATACACGGAATACATATATGGAAATAATTTATCAAATTAAATTTGCAAGACGCGAAAATATCAACATACATGTTTTTATTTGAGTTTAACGTCTGAGTTACAAGAAAAATGTCAAAATAAAGTTGCATCCGTTTCATGTTTTCTTGAGAAGTGTCAAGGCGAGCCGAAAGTTGTCATCGACTCGATATATATTTCACAGATTCTCGTGTTAGTCTTTTATCAGGGGATATAGAAAGATATATAAGAAGACACAATATTTTTAGCGAAGTGAGTTAAATTGATAACGTACTAACTTAAATGTTAGTCGTATTATCTTAAATTTAATAAAAATAGACGTAAGTGAAAAAAACTTACAATTAATTTAGGAAGAGGAAATAAAACTCGACATCAGTAGCAGCTCAAATACAAATATTTCAGTGGGATTACTTAGTTTATTAAAATTTTGAATTATATCCGAAAATAAACATTTGACAAAAAAGATATTTTTTTATATTTTTCTTTATATTTACTCATCGGGTAAAATTTATTCATCTTGAATTGAAAAGAATTTTATACCCCACGTTGGGGTACGTCAGATCATTGATGAGGGAAGCGTTGAATTTATTAATCATATCGTGACTCTCTTCCGGCATGAAAATTAATGGAATCACATTGATTTCTAAATATAAAGATTAAAGTTGAATAGTTATTTACTAAATGCATGGCGTAAAGAAACTTGATGTAATATCGCATCATTGACAAATATAGTTATAAGATATTATATCATTAATAATAATAATAATAATATATTCAGTAATTAATAATGAAATATATATATTTGTACATGTGTGGGAAGCTGTCAGAGCAGAACATTATAATTACAAATTAACGTATCTCGAATGCTATTGAATGTTTCCGTTAAAAATTATATCTATACTCTCAATAATTAATTTGCATTAATTTCTAAAACTAACGAATAATAATGTTATATATTGATGAAATATTGATAAACAATAATCCAAAAGTTTTCTTTTTCTTTAGGAGATAAAGTATTCAGGAATTAAAATTCAACATTGATTGTTAGTAGCTTTTATTAGAGATGCTATGTTTCTCCGTAAGTAATTAATTAACAGTATATTTATTTTTTCTGTTTACAGACCAGCAGCTGAATGGTACGCAATTGGAACATCTGGTATCTACAAACGCGTGTAAGTAATCCGCAGCATTTAACCATAATCGCATTAAAGTTTTACATGTAATAAGCGTGAGACGAACGTGAAGATAGGCTTTAATTATTCGAATCTTTGAAAGACCGTTGTAGATCGAGTTAAAATTATATAAATATAAACAAAAATAAGATGCAATCGTTTTAATTAGAAGATATATTGCAAATCTTAATTTCAAACGTACATCGACAGAAAATAGGTCCGGATATTCGTTGTCTTATTATGAACTTGATAATTCAAGAGAAAAGCAAAGCAACATAATTAGGATACAAATTAATCGCTTGAGAATGTATTTCAATACCATACGTTCTTAATTTTTCTATTGAATGATTCGTAACTATAATAGTATTGTACATTAAACATAGTAAAAATATCTTAAAAGAACTGTGTAGAATTAAACAAGCATCTCCAAGGTGAACTATATTAATGCTTAAAAAGATGAAAATTTGTTGATTACTTCGGAATGATAACTCAGGGGAAAAGCTCGAAGAAAAGCAAAGTAATACAGTTAGAATACAATTAATCGCTTGAGAGTATATTTCAAAGCTGTTCACGTTCTTAATTTTAATGTTTAATAATTCTATATACGTAATCATAATAGTATTGTACATTAAACGTAGCAAAAATGTCTTAAAAGAAGTGTAGAATAATATAAACATCTCCAAGGTGAACTGCAATAATGTTTAAAATGGTGATAATTTTCTGGTTATTTTGTAATTTTTATCATGTAAATAGGAAGTTCTAATTGTTCTTACATATCCAATTGCGTGCCTCACGTTCCTCTACCTAAGCGAAACTGTTAAGCGACAGTGGCTTAAAAAAAGATAACGTTGCTAATTCGGCATAAGTCGACGTGTCGTCTCCTCGTTCGCATCGTAAAAAAAAAAAAGTACGCGTTCGGAAAAGTGCGCCTTCGGACGCAAAACGCTTATAAAACCCGTGCGTGTAATCGGCTCTGCTTCGAACTAGGTCGAGGAGACAGTCCCCGTTTCGCCTCTACACACTCGCGAATTTATTGCTCGCGGCCGAACAACAATCGACGATTCGGGTCAGAACCGGGCTCTGTATTGCGCCCACCCGGAAGTCGATTGAAGCGGTGCAACGAAAATCGGCGAGTATAAAATATATGGTAGGCGTCATGACATATTGAGCATAAAGTTTGCTAAAGAAGAAAATTGCGATACGGTATGTGCTGAAATGTAACAGACAATTTTTTGACGTTGATAATTCTGAGAGAGAGAGAGAGAGAGAATTAGAATTTTAATAGTTATTTTAATTATAGTGATAAGTTAAAAGATAAAAGTTAAAAGACGTACAATTTATATTCAATTATAAATATAATTCTTGTTATAAATGCATTAATATTACCTACATAATTTTAAATTCTTAGAAAGATTAAAATTTACTATTTATATGTATATATTATATTTTATTTAATTTTAAAATTTTATATAAATTAATAATTATACATTATATAAATAAAATAACATGAATATCACGAATTTAAAATAAGAAAAAATAATTCTTACAAATGTAGTTAATATCAATTGTAAAGTAAAAATATGAATTATGTAGGTAATAGTCTCAACGAGCACACGTTTAAAATGTAATTATGTCTGAAGGATATACAGAAAAACACGGAAAAATAGAAATGAACAAGAATGTAAACGAGGAAAAAACTATACGCTCCTATTCGTTGTCATGCAGTATGAATCGCGTAAACTGTTTAATAAAACATAATTAGCGCCAACTTGTCGTTTTAATTACGTATTTGTGAACGTATGGTACGAATGATTATTGCTTTATAATAGCTGGACAGTCAAGGTTGACGCACATAATCCACTGATTGTCGCAGTCTCGTCTGCTTGAACCAATGATCGCGATACTACAGGTTTATCTTAAATAGGTCTCACACAACGCATATCGTTCTCTTACTTTAAAAGCAATACAATTTCATAAAATTAAGTTTTCCAGAAAAGGGGAAGAACTAGGGGAAAGTTGCCGAATGCGTACCACTTAACCTATTTTTTATTATATTTTCCATTTGGCACTATTTTGTATATGCAAATGAACATTAGAAATTGTAGCTTGAGGTTTTGGACGCTTATTATTACATGTTTAACTTTCCACCAATAACAAATTAATTTGTTATAAATCTTTTTGTAACATGCTGCAAAAGGTACGATTTAGGCAACCGGTCGATATTTTTTACTGTATTTCTTTTGAAAATATTGAATTTATGAATGAAAACAGTTAAAAATATAAGATTAATAAAAAAAATCATTAACTAATACCTAATAACTAATTAATACCTAACTTTAATAATTTATTGAAGAAAATCAAATATTTTATAATTATTAAATAACAATAATAATAAAAAACAAATGACACCAAAAAGAATTTTCTTATAT
>NW_017257368.1:0-5840 GCF_001594055.1 Mycetomoellerius zeteki | reverse complement strand
TATTAAATAATAATATAAAATATTGATGAGGTACGATTTAGGCGACCAGTATGCATTCGGCAACACTCCCCTATTTTTCAAAAAATTTGATAAAAAATTATTAATTAATCAAATAATATTGCCGCAAAAAGAATATATATTCTTAATAAATGTTATTTTTGTAATTTTCACAATCCTTAAAATCATTCTTTTTGAGTTATGACCTTGACAATTTTTTTAAAATTATCTTTTCAATTTTGGCGATTTGGAAAATTTTTGAAGTTAAGTTAGAGAGTTTATTTCTAATAGGGTAATGTTTACTTTTTACTCATTCATAATAATTCGAAATTATGTTTTTTGTGTTATTACCGTGTGGCACTATTGAAGTAAAGAAGCGATATATTTTATCTATGCTATTTCTTGATGAATATATCATGATTATAAATTCCGCGCGATCGTGATACAATTAGTTTCTCATAATAGATGTTTGCAAGAAAATATCTTTAAGAGGATCTAATAGTTAGACGTGTGATGAAAATTTAATCGTATTAATTAAGTGTCTTAACCAACTTAAATAAATATGCAAAAGTAATAAAGATAAGAATAACTTTGTTGAACACGTGAAATTGCGTAATAAACATAAATAAAAAAAAGAATAAAATTAAGAAATTATTAGAAAAATAGATTATTTTTTAAAAATAGAAAAACACTAATTGAAAAGTATTATAATCACATAATGTCTAAAACAACTTCCGCATATTATATTTTTCTGTGAATTACGATTCACATGTAAATGAGTTTAACCATGTGTTTGTCATCATTGTTCATAGTAATGACATTTTGAAATATTTTTCGAACATGCAAAATGACAAACATTATCCACGATGTACATATCTCTCCAAATCGCACAATCCATGGCATATTTTGAAACGTATATTCAACGAACATGTAAAACAACAAACATCATCCGACGCATCTCTCTAAATTGTACCATCGAATACATTCCATGAGATTTGATACAGTTAATTCGATAATAGGCTTAGTTCGACAGATAATTCAGAGTGAAGCCCTCAATGTTTTAGCACTAAGCCATAACAATGCGAATTTGTTACTGGTTTAACTGATCGATGAGTTTCATTATTGTGCACGCGCATCGTTTCATTGCATGTAGTACATGTATATTCGACAATTAATTACGATCGTTCGTTTTCGAATCGCTCTCGAAAGATTAAAGGAATACTAATTCTCGTGAAATTGAAGCCATGGATGAGAATAGCATTGATTTCAATCCTCAATGTAATGTTTATAATACTAATTGAAAACTATGCATGAAAGAAATTATAATTATTTTATAATTAATAGGAATTAATATAATTATTTTTTAATTAATTATAACATAATCGTTTTCACATAATATTATAACACGGTATCATTACATAGAATATGCATTGTTAAATTTGTAATATTGAATTATGTCCCAGTTTGAATTATTTTTAATTATTTCTGTAGATCGCCATTGCTCCTTTTACAATATGTCATTAATTTAATTAGAATAATGGAGTTAAACTTAACTTAAAAAATATATTCAATTTAAATTTAGTTTGTTATTTACTAAGTGTGCATTAAGTATAATATGTTGTTTACGTTGAATCTGACCAGAAATGAATTAATTCACATTTTGACACACATGGAAGTTAAAAATAACAAAATGTTGTTTAACTTAAGGAATTGGGTTAGTATTGCTCCTTTAATATCTAATGTATATAACAATAAATGTTGCACTATACATTGCACTATACACGAAACTGTCGAATATGTGTGTACGACAAAAATAAAAGCTACTATAAATAAATAGACGTGTGGTTCTAAAACGTTTGTTTTCTCTCTTACTGTAGAATCATGTGGAGTTGTTTGCCATTTTGTAAAATTTAATATATAACCGTGACTCTATAACAAAAAAAATCAAATGAGGAACCGTGATTTCGAGAAGAATGATACACTTCCGTCGTCGTTCGGAGAATTGCTTATTTTTCGGGGAAATTCGCAACCACGAGATTAATTATTGCATATTTTTTTTCGCATAAAAGAGAGGTTTTTCAATAATGCACACAAGTGCGTTTACCATGAGATGACACTTGAGCTTTTCCGATGTTTAATATCTTGCTGCAAGATGAAATATTTTCATTCTCCGTTTTGTTTCCACAAGAAAAATAAACGAAACCATATGGCATACACAATTTCTTTCTCGCATCTTGTTTCCTTTTTATTGCTTTCACTTTGTTTCTTCTTGTTGATTTACTGTGCTTTGCCCGATTCTTCAAGTTTTATGAAAAAACTCACAGAACGGAACTTATTAGTTTTTTAATCTTTTTGCATTATTAATTATGACGTGTAAAACGCATTTAATTACATTTTCTTGTGTAAATAGATGTCGCGCGAATTAATCCAATTAGTTAACACTGTCAGCACGTACTGTAGATGCTAATCCTAAATCTCAAGATTTAAAAAATTATCTTGAAATTATATCATAATAAACAGAGAAATCCGTAGATTTGTTAAAATATGTAATTGCAGATTAAAATAAAGCGAAAAATTCAGAAAATATAGATTCTAAGATTCTAAGTCTTTACTAAGTTCTTCTTTCTTGTTCTCTCTTTCTCTCTCTCTCTCTCTCTCTCTCTCTCTCTCCCCCTCTTATCTTTCCATTATCAATGATTCGTACTTTTTGTGTATATGTTATATATATTATATAATATGTATTTTTTTTAAAGCAATAACTTATTAGCGATGTTAGGATACGAGTAGTTCGAAAAAGTAAAAGTAATAAAGTGAAAATGTCAAGGTGTTGGCGCCTGTAACATTATTAATTCAGTATTTTCTACCTTTTGCGTGTCTCTCGGAATATCGTGTACGAAGCGAGGACGAGGGATATTTCCAATTATTGTTACTTTTTCGAACAGCAGTAAAGTGCTTCGCCGCGTTATCTTGTCTCGTTCACGTAACTCGAAGGTAACGAACGCGAAGTTCATTGTCTTCGACCTTATTTGAGTGCGGGGTGTAGACGATCTCTCGCGTTTACGAATGTAGGCCTCGGCCGGTTAACTGGATTACGACACGCAATTTCTATCCTAGACCTTCGTGAGACTTGACGAGGTCCCTCATGTTATCGCGCGAAATCCGTAGGCGTGAACCAAACGTGATTCTCGCGAGCGCGATGCAATATTCAAATCCGACGACGGCAGTTAATTCTGTGTATGTCACGCGACGGCATTTATTTCTGCTCGATTTATTATCAGATTTACTTGTGGTTTGTGTGGTGTTTCTGAAAGACTATTTTCTCTTATTAGCCTATTATTCATTATTTATTTATGATAGAATTTATAATAGAGAAGAGTAAATTTTTAATACGATAATGTTTACATGTAAATTACATCTAAATATTATCGTATTAAAAATTTACTCTGTAAATGCAATGGTTACGTGCACATGTATTGTACATACAAGTTGATTCCGCGTATGAAAAACTAACGACTCGTCGACTCTTGAACATCACGAACTTTCAAACTCTCTTCTCGTCTAGTTCGAAAGAACTTAATTGAATTCTGTTATAAACTTTTCCTTGCGACCAAAATCAGATCTAAGTCCTTAAGAAACTTAAGGATTTTTCTATTCCCACATGGGAAAGTTCAAAGATTTGAATAAGAAATTTATTCAGTTTTTGTTTGTCCATCGTAGTGCCCATTAGTCCCGAGAGACTTAGGACTGAATTGTATACTGAGTGAAAATGTTTGATATTTTTTATTATAATCGCATGGTAAAATAATTATGATTAAGAGCTCCATTTTTATCCTACAATTAGTGGCACAAGAGAGTCTCATCAGCAATTCTTTGAAAAAACTGAGTGTATGTATATTAAATTACATTAAATTAAAAATCAAAGTGTGTGTGTGTGTTATATATTTTAATAAAAATACATTACCTACACTAAAATGTATTTATTTAATATGGCCTAATCACCATAATTATTGATTACAACTTGTCATGTTTTTCACAAAATTTTCACAATAATTTACCTTCCTAATTTTTGGATATTTCTAATTGAAAATATGTGATTGGTTATGAAGATGAAGCTTCGAAAAAAATGAATGTTTATGTTGAAGCAGTTATTTTGGCGCGTTTGAAGATTTGGAAGTTCTTATCTAAAATTCTAGTCAAAAATTTTGTGCAAAGCATGTTTCACTGACAAACTATGTTATAATCAATATCTAATAATGATGCCATATGAGGTGAATGCATTTTAGTATATACAGGGCTGGGCATGTATTTGAAATATTTTTATTTAAAATACACTATTTGCAGTACAAGCATATTTTGTATTTTTTATTTCAGCGGATCACACAAAAGTATTACATATTTTATATTTAAAATCGAAAGATTGAAAGCTTTTTGTATTTTGTAATTCAAATAATAAGATTGATTGTCAATGTGTTAGTATTTGAAATACAAAATACAAAATACTTTCAATCTTTTGTTATTAATAATGAAATACAAAACACTTTTATATACTCCCATCAAACACAAAATACAAAATATAATTGTCTTACCAATACTGTTTTTCAAATAAAAATATTTCAAATGCATGCCCAGCCCTGAGTACATGTGCTTTTAAAATGACTTTAATTTTTAATGTAGTCAATTTCTTTGCTGACGTGCCATTGATTATATTGTTACTACAATATCAATAATAATTATATTTATAGTTCTACCAAACAAATATACAGTTGGCATAAAAAATGGCTGCAAATGGCTGCAAATTACAATTAGATTGTGGTAATTGCAATCATTTTTTTCAGTGTATATAGCAAAACCGACACGTGAGACGTCTACAGTACGCGGGATGTAAATGACGAAGTATAATCGTGCGATTTAATCTCGCCGCAATCGATCGTTTTCCTTTCCGATCGCGAGGTCACGAAGGACGTGACGCTAGTGGCCCATCACGACCGTCGTTGTCGTCATCTTCGACCAAGTCAGACCCTGAACTGAAAACGAGGTTCATTGTCTGTGACCTTACTACACGCTTGCTCTCGCAGTTTTATTTGTAAATGCAGAGGCCTCGATTGTTAACTGGCGGCTGGCATGCGATCCACCTACGCTTTTCTTCCCTCATCGAGAGCGCCGAGATTTGAGTCTCGTAAAACGGTCGAGAATTTTTCGAAAAACCTTGGTCTTGATCGCATGACGTTACATAGTGCCAATTTCTTCTTTCGAGTGGAAGTCAAAAAATTACTCTCTTTCGAGTCATGTCTATTAGTGCGTCAAAACGCGAGAGTAAATCAATATATTAGCAGGAATCAACATTCCGCAAAGCTTGTCTTTTGTGTATATTAATTATCAAAATTAATTTCCCAATGTTGATTATCAATATCTGTCAATATTAATTAAAATCAAAATCCAGATGTTTGTTAATTCCGAGCATAATTTGAACGATCTTCAATTTCTTTCTTATAACACTTCACATGATATGCGAGTATGATACGCAGAATAGAAAATTTACTAAATTATTTACAGCTTTTTAGGAGGATACTTATTAGCATCAATATTATTACACCACTAATTATTCGTTTGGCAATTTAATTTGTGATATTTATTATTTGTGATTACTATACTTTAGTTCGGTTTAAAAATGTACACTGTTAGAGATATCAAAGATGCAATGACAATTCACTTGAGTTAAATATTTTGTTATTTTTAACTTCCATGTATGTCAAGATGTAAATCAATTCATTTCTGTAGTTATTTTTAAAGTAAATAGCATCTATATTATAATGTATACACTTAGTAAATAATAAACTAAATTT
>NW_017257367.1:0-14524 GCF_001594055.1 Mycetomoellerius zeteki | reverse complement strand
TAAAATTAATTGTAATAAAACAATATTAAATAAAGAAGATGTAACACAGTCTACGGCATATTAATCCAAAAAATATACCAAAATGCGTTTCAGCAACGATTTAAGACATATATATTCGTATTATTTGTACTTATACGTATATTCTATAGTTTTATGGAGTATAAAATGCAACCCCGAATCCAAACTTACTATCATAACATATAAAAAGACATAGTAATATTCGAGCGTTTTAATTTTTCCTAAGAATAATTAGATTGATAAAACATTTGAATCTATTCGATTGCTACGAGTACTTAGTAGCTTTTAAATATTTATATAATAATATACTTAAAACTGATATATTGTCCACGTAGTTGAAGTAGTGCACATAAATGAAAATAATACCCATACTGCTTTTCTAATCATTCCTTATATAAATATAGGATATCTGGTCCAAATTCAGATAGTGTAATAAATAAAGAAAGCAATTCATATAGCGATGCAAATAGCGATTTAACTATAAGGAAAGCAAAACATCAAGAAGCTTCATCTAACTCATCTAACAATTTGCACGAATGTATAAAAGGAGCACATAATGAGTAACTATTATCATTAACTACAATACATATAAATAGATTTATGAATTAAGCATCAAACTGTCCATATACAAATATAATCTGTCTACTACGTGAAACATTCATTTATTGTTTCATCAGTCACTTCTGTAATGTGAATAGCCAATCAGAAATTATTTTTTCAGAGAAGCAGCTGACAATTTAATTCCAATTCGTCGCTGGATACGTGGACATTACTCAAAATTAACAAGAAATAATGAAGCAACATGCAATCATTGTAATAAGAAAATTAATGTATCTATTACGCACTTAATTTTATTACATACGCATTTGGTGATATCACATCCAGACAAATTAACAGAAGAAGAGAAGAAAGAAGTTAAATTTCATTGGACTTGGGACTATTTTACCTTAAAAGACGATACAGGGACAACATGCGTAATTTGTAAAGCAACAATTAATTGCATGTCGCCAACGAATTTAAAAAGACATTTAAAGCGAGTTCACAAGTAAGTACACTCCATGTATACAAAAAATTAATAAACGCACTGAACAGTATAAAATTAATTGTGATAAAACAATATTAACTAAAGAAGATGTAACACAGTCTACGGTACATTAATCCAAAAGTATACCAAAATGCGTTTCAGTAACGATTTAAGACATATATATTCGTATCATTTGTACTTATACGTATATTCTATAGTTTTATGGAGTATAAAATGCATCCCCGAATTCAAACTTACTATCATCACATACAAAAAGAAGTAGTAATATTCGGCCATTTTAATTTTTCCCAGGAATAATTAGATTGATAAAACATTTGAATCTATTTGATTGCTACGGGCACTTAGTAGCTTTTAAATATTCATATAATAAAATTCTTAAAACTGATATATTATCCACGTAGTTGAAGTAATGCACATAATTGAAAATAATAGGTATATTGCTTTTTTAATCGTTCTTTATATAAATATAGGATATTTGGTCCAAGTTCAGATAGTGTAATAAATAACGAAAGCAATTCAATTAGCGATGGAAATAGCGTTTTAACTCTAAGGAAAGCAAAACATCAAAAAGCTTCATCTAACTCATCTAACAATTTGTACGAATGTAAAGAAGGAGCACTTAATGAGTAACTATAATCGCTTATCATTAACAACAATACATATAAATAGATTTATGAATTAAGCATCAAACTGTCCATACAAATATAATCTGTCTACTATGTGAAACATTCATTTATTGTTTCATCAGTCACTTCTGTAATGTGTATAGCCAATCAGAAATTATTTTTTCAGAGAAGCAGCTGACAATTTAATTCCAATTCCTCGCTGGATACGTGGACATTACTCAAAATTAACAAGAAATAATGAAGCAACATGCAATCATTGTAATAAGAAAATTAATGTATCTATTACGCACTTAATTTTTTTACATACGCATTTGGTGATATCACATCCAGACAAATTAACAGGAGAAGAGAAAAAAGAAGTTAAATTTCATTGGACTTGGGACTATTTTACCTTAAAAGACGATACAGAGGCAACATGCGTAATTTGTAAAGCAACAATTAATTGCATGTCGCCAACTAATTTAAAAAGACACTTACAGCGAGTTCACAAGTAAGTATACGCCATGTATACAAAAAATTAATAAACCCAGTCAACAGTATAAAATTAATTGTGATAAAACAATATTAACTAAAGAAGATGTAACACAGTCTACGGTACATTAATCCAAAAGTATACCAAAATGCGTTTCAGTAACGATTTAAGACATATATATTCGTATCATTTGTACTTATACGTATATTCTATAGTTTTATGGAGTATAAAATGCATCCCCGAATTCAAACTTACTATCATCACATACAAAAAGAAGTAGTAATATTCGGCCATTTTAATTTTTCCCAGGAATAATTAGATTGATAAAACATTTGAATCTATTTGATTGCTACGGGCACTTAGTAGCTTTTAAATATTCATATAATAAAATTCTTAAAACTGATATATTATCCACGTAGTTGAAGTAATGCACATAATTGAAAATAATAGGTATATTGCTTTTTTAATCGTTCTTTATATAAATATAGGATATTTGGTCCAAGTTCAGATAGTGTAATAAATAACGAAAGCAATTCATTTAGCGATGGAAATAGCGTTTTAACTCTAAGGAAAGCAAAACATGAAAAAGCTTCATCTAACTCATCTAACAATTTGTACGAATGTAAAGAAGGAGCACTTAATGAGTAACTATAATCGCTTATCATTAACAACAATACATATAAATAGATTTATGAATTAAGCATCAAACTGTCCATACAAATATAATCTGTCTACTATGTGAAACATTCATTTATTGTTTCATCAGTCACTTCTGTAATGTGTATAGCCAATCAGAAATTATTTTTTCAGAGAAGCAGCTGACAATTTAATTCCAATTCGTCGCTGGATACGTGGACATTACTCAAAATTAACAAGAAATAATGAAGCAACATGCAATCATTGTAATAAGAAAATTAATGTATATATTACGCACTTATTTTTTTTACATACGCATTTGGTGATATCACATCCAGACAAATTAACAGAAGAAGAGAAGAAAGAAGTTAAATTTCATTGGACTTGGGACTATTTTACCTTAAAAGACGATACAGAGGCAACATGCGTAATTTGTAAAGCAACAATTAATTGCACGTCGCCAACTAATTTAAAAAGACATTTAAAGCGAGTTCACAAGTAAGTATACTCCATGTATACAAAAAATTAATAAACGCACTGAACAGTATAAAATTAATTGTGATAAAACAATATTAACTAAAGAAGATGTAACACAGTCTACGTTACATTAATCCAAAAGTATACCAAAATGCGTTTCAGTAACGATTTAACACATATCTATTCGTTTTATTTGTACATATATGTATATTCTGTAGTTTTATTGGATATAAAATCCATCCCCGAATTCAAACTTACTATCATCACATATAAAAAGAACTAGTAATATTCAACCATTTTAATTTTTCTGGAGAATAATTAGATTGATAAAACAGTTGAATCTATTTGTTTACTACGAGTACTTGATCGGTTTTAAATATTCGTATAATGAGCTTCCTAAAACTGATATATTGTCCACGCAGTTGGAGTAGTGTACATAATTGAAAATAATACCTATACTGCTTTTTTAATCCTTTCTTATATAAATATAGGATATTTGGTCCAAGTTCAGACGGTGTAATAAATAACGAAAGCAGTTTATATGGCGATGCAGAGATACAACTCTAAGAAGAGCGAAACATCAAGAAGCTTTTTCTAACTCATCAAACTCATCTAACAAGTCGTACGAATGTATAGAAGGAACAGGAGCACTTAACGAGTTATTACAATCACTTTGTTACAATAAGTATAAACAGACTAGAGCTCGAAATACCCGAGTACCCACCTGTCTGCTCCGTTATTCGTACATGCATATCTGTGGGCGGGAATCTAAATTTCACGTTGTCCGGATTCCTTTCCAAGCTTTAAAATAAACAATATCGGTTTTAGGCGATTTTAAGCAGCGTCGCCTTAAAGCCAGAGCGCCTTGGAATCCAGCAGCACAATCATTTAAATGTTTTAAATAATCATTTAGAAATATTGAAAATTTTGTTAGGAAAGTAAATTTGCAAACGTTGCATCATATGAACGTAAAGGAGTTAAAAACGACTGACTCTTGTACTTTTTTGTGTCGCGCTTTTTTTCGCCCTGACTAGGCATATCTATAGCGTGTACCGACCAGTCACTCATTAATAAAGGAAATAAAAGGAAAGTGGAGCGAAGTCTCAAGAAAAAGAGAGAGAGAGGAAGTTTTATCGGCGATCATACGCGGCAAAAGACATGGATTGCGTTCCGAGTTACGCATGAAGCATCATTTGTTTTTGTTTTTTGCCAATTAATAAAGAAGAATAAAACAATACATGCTCTTCATGCGTAACTCGTAACGCACTCATGAGGGTGACTTTTTACTGCACGTGGTTTGCTTTCCATTGTTTTCGTTCCAAAATGAGAAGTCGCCCTGATGCGAAAATGTATCGTTCAATTTATTTTTACATATGTTCGTGTAAGACATGTAAGATACATCATATTTGTTACGTAAATTTTAAAGTTATCCTATTACGTTCAATTATTCATAATAAAAATGCAGAATATAATTTATTCTATATTTAAAAAGAATTGTCCATTATACATAATTTATAATACAAACACGGCCGTGCTTTACAAGTACATATATATTATACATTGATATTTTGTGTGAATTAATTATATTCGAAATTTTGTCATGTATCTGTATGTGTAATATTTGACAATCTAGCGTACATTGGAGGCACCTTTATGTACTAGATAGGGGGAGCGCTTTCTAAAATATTTGATAGAGCGTTAAAAATGCTGGAACCGGCCCTATAAATAGTCTTTATGACATAAACATGGAATTTTTTATACAAATATAACTATTATGTGAAACGTTCATTTATTGTGTGATCAATTACTTCTATAAAAAGTAGCTGATCAGAAGTTATTTTTTCAGGGAAGCAGCATATAATTTGATCCCAAGTCATCGCTGGATACGTGGACATTACACACAATCAGCAAGAAGTAATGAAACAACACTCAATCAATGTAATGAAAAATTAATTTGTATGTATTAGCCATTTAAATACTTTACATAAGCACTTGGTAGAAGCACATCCAAATAAATTAGCAGAAGAAGAGAAGAAAGAAGTTAAATTCCATTGGGTTTAGAACTATTTTGCCGTAAAAAACGACACAGAGACAACGTGTAAAGAATATAAAGCAACAATTAGGTGCATACGTGCATTGATTTAAAAGATTTAAAAAGAATTCACAAGTAAGTATCTTCCATGTATTCCAAAGGTTAATGATATTACCCGCGTGCCTGTGTGCATCATGTTTTTATCCTTGTTGTTAATCCTGTTAAACATTGTTGTTAACCTTGTATTAAATAAAACCGAAATGGTGCCCGAGAATACTCGGATGATGTTTCTGATCGTAGTCAACAAAAAAAAATCCCATCGCTTGCTGTAAGATGGATTAATAGTTGTATCTCGCGGTGTTGTTTTTTAAATTATAAATCTCATCGAAAAATTTCGAAAATCTACAAAGATTCTAATTTTAATATATAGTTGTACTCATCCTGGCGTAAAAACATTTACTTAAAACTACGTAGATTGATATAAATTAAATAGTATTGGTTATCAAGGCCCATTAGCGATGAATCAGTTCATGAGGTAACATGCCTTTTTGGAGTTAATCACAAAATATTGGTGTAAATAATAGGTGCAATAAAATTTATATATTCACATATCTTAGTCAAAAATCATAGGTACGTTTCGATCCCTGATTACTACTTGGGCGGTTCAAGTCAAACCGGAACTGTTGTTCTTATGTTCATGAGAATAAAAGTCCCGGTTTGACTTGAACCATCTACGTTTATAGATTGAGACAGGATTTTGGAAATTATTAGTTTTTCATAGATATTCGTAGTGGGATGCAGAGCGGTATTATTTGTTTGAAAAATACCTAGAAATCTTCCGCTCTCAAACAACGCCACTCTAAGTCCCACAACGAATATCTATGAAAAACTTATGTTTTCTAAGACAAACAAACCTCACTTTACGTTCCACTAGGAATATCTATAAAAAATTAAGAATTTCTAAGATCTTGTCTCAATATAGTCTTTCTATGCTTTTTCGTAAAAACTTTTTCTCTGCCAGTGTAATCTGCTGTAGTTTACTGTATTTAAATAAATATGAAAATGTGAAAAATTTTATAATAGTAGATCAAAATAATTTTACCGAGTTCGTAGAAGACTCCTAAGTATAATAGATAAATATACACTTTTTGCAAACTTTTTCCAATTCAAAATTCTAGCTTTTTTAGTTAAATTTTTGTAGCATTTTTGAATATTTTAGCAATTATTTTGTGAAGTTTACTGTAGTACAACTTTATTTTTTTGTAGAATTTTGTAGAACTTTCTTTGCCAGAAAAATTCTTATATTGATCATATATTTACATCCATAGCAGCTGTTAAAGTATCAGTCGCATAACTATCGACTAATATAATTATAACATTAAATGCCAAATATTTTATCACTTTATCAAATTTTTATGATCGTCTATATCTCAACACAGATTTGCACCGAGCGCTTTAAATTCAATGGATCGTTTTGTGGAAAGTCTTTCCGATACAGATTCGGCAGAATATGTAGAACCAACTAATTCAGATGACGACTTATCCTTTAATGAAAGCTTTGACCTCCTTAGACAACATTAATTTACGCCATTATGTATAAAACAACTACATTTATTGACGATTTCAAACCGAATGAAAATCCATTAATGACACCTTAATGCATCAACTTTCAACATTTAAATTCATCTTGGTTTATTTCGGTATGATTTTTCGTTTTCGAGATATAATAATATAGATCTTTCCCCATGTAATACATGAAGGAGATATTTTATTCCGTTTTAATTCTATATGTGTGGAAGTTCATTTGTACACGAAAAAAAGACACAGCTATAAACTTCATTGTAGATTCAACTGTAGATTCAGCAAATCTACAGTCGTACTACACAGACAGTCAATTTTCTATGTTAAAGTAGCAAAGTTGACAGCTGAATAACATTAGCGATTTGTTAAACCATCAAATCTTCTTAGTTACAGATATTGAATTCGCGGAGTAAATTACAGGATTACTGTACCTCTCAATTAATTTTTTTTCCGTGTACTTACTGATTTATTGTACTATATGTACGTAATCGAATCATATTATAATAAATCAAAGAACAACGTGAAATTAACAAAATAAATTATGACTATTTAATATTATTACCTCTTGAAAAAAATGTACCGAATTGAAACAGATTGGGTTTTTAAGTTGAAAACCGTCAAAATATTCGTTTTTGTACATTAATGTAAATATAACAATTCATAAAAAAAATCAAATCTTCTTAGTTATATATATTGAATTCGCGGAGTAAATTACAGGATTACTGTACCACTCAATTTATTTTTTTTCCGTGTACTTACTGATTTATTGTATTATACTTTCAACCTCTTTCAACCTCAATTAAACCTTATAAACCTGTTTTGATACTTGTGCAATCAAGGATTCTTTTTAATTAGGATCTCTTTTAATATTACTTAATCTACAGCTTTTCTATTTAGAAAATTTCTTATGAACCTAAAAATAGGAAATCTTGCAACAACTGCCATTTACAGGTTCAACGTTGGAGCTCAATTCATTAGATTAGAACATATTATAAATCTCTAGAGTCTACATACGTCATCTTTAGAGTCTATATATGTCATAAAACTAAGGTTCAAAGTAGGAGCAAAATTTCGATTCGGGATAATTGCAAAAGAAATGTAATTATAGTTACTTTTCTTTTGCAATTATACCGAGTCGAAATTTTGCTCCTACTTTAAACCTTAGTTTTAATAACATATGTAGACTCTAGAAGCTTTATAATAGAAGGTTTAATCTATTGAGAATTGGGCTCCTACATTGAGTCTTTAAATGGCAGTTATCGGAAAATTTCGTACTTTTGGTTTAAAAGAGGTCATCGGTCAAATCTCTTAAAATTCTCCATAGATCCTCTTCAAATCCATACTTCTGTATCCTTTAATTAAAATTTAAATAATTTAATTACTTTTAATTGATGTCGTCTTGTGACATTATAATTACGATACAAATTATTTATTTTTATATTAAATGACATCTTATAAAATTATTTCATTGCGCGTATTATGGTTATATACAGGGTGTAGAAAAAGTCTCGGACCCCTTAAATATCTTGAAAAGTAATTATTTAACCTTGGATGGCCACTAAGGTCAAATTAAGGTCAAATCGATTTTTTTAAACGAAACACCCTATTTTTGATTTTAGAATCTAATAGCTGAGATCGGGAGCTTTCCAAAATATTATAATAAAGCCTCTTTTTAATCAGTACTTTTCAAGTTATAAGAGTTGAAAGTTACGGAACCGCCGGCAGTAGCATTATCTAAGGTATTACGTAGAGATTGCCCGACTGGATTTATGAGTCATGTATGTGCCCGCGAATGTCTGTATCTCTATCTCCTCCTCCCTCCTACTCTTTCCTTCTCCTTTCCCCCTTCCCTCCTACTCCTTTTCATCCCCTCTCCCTCCTTCCCACCCTTTCAACAAAGCTGGAGACTACATAAGCTAGAGATCTCTCCTATCAAGTTCACTCTTTCTATGACCTGTGATTGAGAAGGTATACTTTTTCGTGATAATCCGTTCTGAGATTGCTTATCGCCATATAGTTATCTTTGTTTATAAAGTATTTATTTAAAATACTTTATAAGTATTTATTAAAAATACTTTATAATATGCTTATTGAACACGATATGTACACGTATATCCCTCTTAATGCGAGGATATGGTGGACGTAGGAGGTCTTACGCAAGCGACAAGACTTTTCAATCAATTTTTTAGAAATGAAGACAATAGTATATCTAAATCAACTGTCATTCGTTTGAGCATTTGTCATTACTTTAACTCTGCTCGCCTTATCCACCAGTTTTTAGTTACTTTCTCGGCTAGACCCCACCGAGATCTGGAACTTCGTCAAGTTATATCTCTGAAGGGAAAACATATTTTTAACTTATCACATGCAAAATTGATATCTCTAGAGTAAGACAAGAACAAATAAACAAAGATGAAACAAAAAATATTTTATTGTTAAATTACATCATAAAAAGTTAAAGTCTGAATTGCAATGTGAAAAATCGCATTAAATACGTCATATCCCAGTATGCCGAGCTAGTTCTAAAAGAATATTACATATTACAATCTGCTCTTACGATCTGACAATGAGCTAGACGATTATAAAACTTAAGACTGCATTTTTACAGAATTCACGAGGCATGATTTTAAATTCGTTTATTACTCGTTGACGCAAATCATTCAAATCAATCAAGATTTCGAAGTTTAGTAGTATAAATTTTTCCCTTTAAATATCCCCATAAAAAATAGTCGAGTGGATTTAGATCAGGCGATCGTGCTGGCCATTCATTGTAACCCCCTTCTTCCTATCCACCTATTCGGAAAAACTTCATTCAGATGTTGGCGTACTCGTAAAACGTAGTGGTGGCGCCCCATAATGCTGGAACCAAATGTCATTGAAGTTGTGACGAGCGATGTTTCGGATTGCCGGAACTATTTCATCTTGAAGCATGGCTAAGTAATTGTCAGCGTTTAAATTACCTTCAATAAAGAAAGGCCCAATAATGGTTTCATTTAAAAGTCCAACCCATACGTTGACTTTTTGTTGACTCTGAGTATGTGCCTTGTACATCCAATGAGGATTTTCATCGCTCCAATATTTGCAATAATGTCGATTTACATTCCCGGTTATCTCAAAAGTAGCTTCATCTGAAAAAATAATGTTGACTACAAATAAAAGATTTCTATCGATATTTAACATCATACTTTCACAAAATTCAATGCGACGATCAAAATCATCTTCACATAGTTCCTGCGCCAGATGGATCTTATATGGATGAAATTTCTCCTTTTTTAGAATTTTATGAACTGACAGGATCGATGTTGTGTTGTTGTGCAACTTTGCGAATTGAATTACGCGGATCTTCGATAAAAGACTGTAGAACATTCAATCTTTTATCAGGATTTGTCGCTATTGCTGGTCTATCTTGTCTATTACGGTCTTTTAAAAAACCCATTTCTTCAAAACGTTGTACAGTACGAATAACAGTCGATTTAGATATACCAATGTCCTCATTCCTAAAAGTTTGAATGAAAAGTTCTGTCACATGTGCGTAAGACCTCCTACGATCACCCTCGCATCATTGAAAGGGATATACGCTCCTGTTCAGTAAGCATTATAAATTTATATTGTAGTATTTTAAATAAATACTTTATAAACAAAGATAACTATCTGGCGATAAGCAATCTCAGAACGGAGTATCACGAAAAAGTATAGGGGAGAGTGATCTAAATCGGATCTATTTGCAGTTTTTGCTCTCTATAAGGCATAAATAAAGTCCGATCATAAAATCGAAGGTGCTGTTGGAAAGATCATTTAATTCCATTCATTTTTGCTTCAGATTATTTTGACGTATCTCTCACTTGTGTTAAACTATAATGGAAAATGTAAAAACTCTTTTTCCGGTCCGATTTAGAACTATTGGTTCCAAATCGGACCATCCCCTGGTTCAAATCGAAAACTCCTATTTTTATAGATTTTTAGATAGAATTTTAAAATATTTTAATGTATTTTTCTTAGTACTGAGTAAAAACGAGCAATTTGACAGTCAAAGATAAACATTTCTTTCGGAAAAAGAAAATACTGACTATTTATATTATTAGAATTGAAATCAATAAAACTCAACTAATCTGAGTCTGATGACTCGTGATATTTTACTGATTTAATTGCTTGGACCAGATCTAGTTAGTCGATCACTAGTAATACAACCAGGCCTAAGTTATTCACTGTACTGTCCGATTTGGACACGGGTCCTTTCGAACTTTGGAACAAATTTTAAAATAAACCGCAAAAGCTTGATCACGAAATGCTGGATATTTTTTAATTCTACACACTGTAATTATCTTAAATCAATTACTTTTCAAATTTTTAACACCTTTTAAATAATGATTTACAAGAATTTTCTTTTTTAAAAAAATTTTCGCACGATGGCTGAAAATACATATTTGCCTTTATTTTATGAATGTTATGACAGAGAACTGCCAAACTGCTATCACATGTTCGGTGTCTTATAAAGACTTTACGTTGTAAATAGTACGCAAATCTGCTTAACCGTATTCATTTAAATTAAAAAGGTCCTATTTAGAACATGGTCCGATTAAGACCACTCTCTCCTACCTTCTCAATCACAGGTCACAGAAAGAGTGAACTTGACAGGTGAGATCTCCATTTTATGTGGTCTCCAGCTTTGTTGAAAGGGTGGGAAGGAGGGAGAGGGATGGAAAGAAGTAGGAGGGAAGGGGGGAGAAGAAGGAAAGGGTAGGAGGGAGGAGGAGATATATGTAGATACAGACATTCGCGGGCACATACATGACTCATAAATCCAGTCGGGCAATCTCTATGTAGTACCTTAGATAATGCTAATGCCGGTTCCGTAACTCTCATAACTTGAAAAGTACTGATTAAAAAGAGGCTTTATTGCAGTGTTTTAGAAATTTCCCGACCTCAGCTATTAGACACTAAAATCAAAAATACTTGACCTTAGTGGCGCTATTCAAGGTCAAATTGATAAGATCAGTCAGTAGAACATTTTCAACCCTACAACTTTTGTATAACACATTTTTCTCAAAAATGATTACATTTCAAGATATTTAAGGAGTCCGACTTTTCCTACACCTTGTATATTACGGTTATATATAGATCCACTGCAGAGAGTAAAGTATTTCAGTATTAATATTATGTGTATTATAAAAAATAAATTGTATCACAATTAATGTCGTAAGACTACAGCAGATAAGAGTCGGCTAGTTTAACTTGGGACGAGAGAGAGAGAGAGAGAGAGAGAGAGAGAGAGAGAGAGAATAATAAATCAAAATGTAAAAAGACATTTAAAGGTTCATGTTTTTTAATTTCATTTTATATTTTATTTTAAAGTTGATTCCATTATAAAACAGAATTATGTGAAAAATAAAATGTAACTTTAAAATGCAACAATAAAATGTATCTTTTTAGATAGAATTATTGCATATATAAAGTATAATGTATTTTTTATTCAAGGAGATAATTTTATATATGATAGTAATACTTTTTTACAAAAATATCATATGTCAAACAATACACTACTAATTCCGATAATTAATATTGTTACCGGTTGTGTATATATGAATATTAATAATCAAATGTATGTAGGGATTCTTGTCAATCTACAAGGGCTTGAATAAAATTAAAAACTAATATGAATTGACGATTGTATTTTATTTCTTTTCTTACAATGTCACAAAATAATAAATAATTATAATGATATAAATAATACATAGGTATATAATATATATGTTGCGTGTGTGTGTGTGTGTGTGTGTGTGTATTGTGTGTCGTGTGTGTGCGCGCGCGTGTGTGTATGGAGTTTTGTAATTGTAAAGTGCAAAATGAGTATTATAAATATAAAATAAAATTTAACTAAAATAATATCAAAAAGTTTGAAAAAATTTTCACAATACGAAACAAAAGTAAAATTTTGTCTAATTCAATATAGTATTTGACGAATTTAAATACGAGCTGTATATTAAATAGCATCAAAAGAGACGTAAATCTCCTAATAGAGGTCGAAAGCAGAAGAAAATCGAATCATTCGATTTGAGATTCGAACCTATCATAAGCCTGCAGAGTCTAAATACGTCCTAAAACGAAGGAGCAAAGTAAGAGCAAAATTTCGACTCGGGAGAATTTTGCAGTGCTAAATAGGAGCTGTTGATTAAATAATATCAAAAGAGGTCTATCTTAGTATTTTAAGTATCAAAATAGGTCTAAAAAGTCTAATTGAAGTTAAACAGGAGTAAAATTTCGACTCGGGTAAGATAATTTACGGAGATATAAGTGGAAAACGGAACAAAGTTTGATATAGTTATTGAGAAAGGTAACTGTAACTTCGTTATAAATAATAAGTTACTTCATGCAGGATGACCAGACGTCTGACTTTTTTCCCGACTTGTACTCTTTTTTAAGGTATCCGAGGACATCCGGCTAGGTTTTCAGCGTGTTCGGAGTGTTCCCTTTGTGGTATTTATTTTGCAAGAGAGCAAGAGGATTACAGACCACAAACGTACTAAATTATCTAACTATGATAGTGCCATTATATTGTAAAAATATTCTATCGTTTATGTTATAAATATATTATTATAATATGATAAAAATTTCCGTAAATGTGGGTGAATTGGCACAAGTGTAGGTGACTTGTGACAAATGTAAGCGACTTGAGCATGTATATTTGTTAAATTCAATCATGGAATCTATCCATAAGTCTCTAAAGGAAGTTTAAAATTTAAACTTCCTTTAACTTCACTTCCTTAGAGACTTATGGATAGATTCCATGATTAAATTTAACAAAAATAGGTGCTGTCCCAAGTCACCTACCCTTGTCCCAAGTAATCCACATTGACGGTACCATAAATTCCAAGGAATAAACAATTCTTCGATTACAGTTATTAATGTAACATTCTCTTTCGTCGACTTACAATCAAGTGATACATCTAAGAATTTTCAACTAACAATTAACGAGTTGTGGTAGGAGAAGTGTAATTAAGTGAGAAACAATAGATTCAGTACGAAAAAATATTCATCCGGTAAGTTTGCCATATCGCTTTGTCTATTCAAATCCAAATGACTGTTTTTTTTATATACATCATTTCTGATACGTTTTCTTTCCCATACGAAGGTTCATTGTATAAACTATATGTACATTCTTCCACTCAAATTTATGCTTTTTAAATAACCTATGTACCGAAATCACTGAGAGAAAGCCACTTTTTTTATTTATATCTTTAATACGTTCATTTACTCTTGTTTCTAATTTTCTTCATCCTACATACATAGCTTCACAATTTAGACAATAAATTTTATAAAGTACGTCACATTTTGACATTCTTTTTAATCCATCTTTAGCAGTTATAATAAATAATTATTCGATTTGTAAGGAATAATAAAAGCTGTACGTAAATTAAATCTACTTTTAGTGATAGAAAATTTATTAGAAAACTTATTAACATACATAGCATAGTGAAAATTTATATGATAAATCATTATTATTTACATTGTATTTCTTACTATTAATATGATACATAATACTATTAATAATCGTGTTAAAAATAAAATTTAAGGAGTAGTACTTTAGTAATAATATATTTGTCTTTTTAATTTGATATTTTTTAAATGAAAACAAGGGT
>NW_017257366.1:115453-117002 GCF_001594055.1 Mycetomoellerius zeteki | reverse complement strand
GTACAGTCGCAGAATCTGATTTTTATTTTATAAAACTTGGCATACTCTATCGAAAATTCTTTTCTGGTCTTCGTTCAATCGCGACATTATTTGCGATAAATAAATCGGTGCCTCAATCTTATCAAAATTTTCCAGATCTTTCATCTTCTATCGGATTGCAATTCTGTCCATCATCGTCGGATTTGGCTCTATCTGCTGTTTTCAGATCATTTTCGCGCTTTTCGATTAATTCAGCTACGTTTTCAAAAGCTTTCTGTATTTCTACGAGCCTTTCGTGATATTTCATTGCCTTCGTCAAAGCAGACGCTGAATTCTTAAAGACATCCTTGTAAGTCTCGTATGCACCTTTGAGTTCACTCAAATCTCTCCACGGTTTAAACAGAAGAAGCAGCGAGTAAAAGTATTTTCTGGGTTCAATTTTTACATTAAATCGATAATGATTAATTAAGTAATACTTTTTTCGTTTTTTTAAACATAAACTCGATACAAGTTTGTAACATTCGACTACGCCATTTTTTGGCATCTTTTTCGTAATTTCTCAGAATCTGGCAAAATCGTACAAATTAAATGATTCTAATTCCTTAGGTCTGCTTGGATAGTAATCATCGATAAGCGACGGACAATAAATATTCGTAGAATTTTCATCGAGAGCTTTAATTTCATTGAATGTTTTAACTTTCCTGTTTCTCATCTCATTAACGTCAATCCATTTGACAATGGTATCACTGTCCGTACCATAGAAGGGATTCCCTAGTAGTGTGTTCACAGTTTCTAAAGCACCGCATTCTCTGTTATTCAATGAATGCATCGCAAAATTCCACAGTTTTAATACCAAGGGCTTATTGGAATCTATCATTACAAAGTCTATATTGCATTTCTCCGACTTTGTCGTGTATTTTGTTAAGTATGAGTTTAAAAACTGATTTTTCTCCAATAAATTGTATGTCCATATTCCTCTCCTAGGCTAATTTGATAGCCGGATTATAATCATTGCTAAACGGTTTCTAAACGGTTTCTACGGCTGTCCGCGGCCAATATCATTGGGGACCGCGAAGAGGCAGCAGAGGAGGCGGACGGGGAAGAAATAACAATTATAATAATAATTATAATTATAATAATAAATAATAATAATAGGTAATTTTTAAAGATTATAATTTAGCGCCCATTATTGATATAGAATCTTTGATTTACTTGATACGTATCATTAAAATTAAGTAGATTTTATTTTTAGGACTAGTCATTACAAGTAATTTCTTCAGTAAATAAACACGTAATAGTTAAGAGTTTCCTCTCAAAGTGACTTTTCCAAGCTTAGCACAAAATTAGTATAGTCAGTTTGTTCAGAATCGCTTTGATCAGAACATAAATACTCGGATCGGGACGGTGAGGACACGCCGAGAAGGAAAACTCACTTGTCGTACAAATTAAAACATGTATTTCAATCAGTACAAAAATAGAAACTTGTAATAGAATTACTGACAGTGGTGACCTATTGGTTACAATAATACTTTGCGTTGTTATACACAGACAGACAGACGGGCAACGCTTG
>NW_017257366.1:92980-115361 GCF_001594055.1 Mycetomoellerius zeteki | reverse complement strand
CAGACAGACAGACGGGCAGCGCTCGAAACCTATCGAGCCCCGTCAGACAGACAAACGGGCAGCGCTCGAAACATATCGAGCCCCGCTAGACAGACAAACGGGCAGCGCTCGAAACCTATCGAGCCCCGTTAGACAGACAAACGGGCAGCGCTCGAAACCCATCGAGCCCCGTCAGACAGACAGACGGGCAGCGCTCGAAACCTATCGAGCCCCGTCAGACAGACAAACGGGCAGCGCTCGAAACCTATCGAGCCCCGTTAGACAGACAGACGGGCAGCGCTCGAAACCTATCGAGCCCCGTCAGACAGACAGACGGGCAGCGCTCGAAACCTATCAAGCCCCGTCAGACAGACAAAGACACAAACACAACCCGGCGACGTGTGTACGATCGCGAGACACAATCGTGACGAAGACCCGTTGATGTTATCGGATCTGTTAGGATGGCAGCGTGCCACCCGTTGAGCTCTCATCGGACCGCGACAACGCGACGAAAAACTTAGAGGGGGACGTGCAACCGCGTGCCCCGGCAAAATGGCGACGCACACACGCCGCTAGGATTGCGTCACTTTTCTCGAATACCTCGACACTCGTCTTACCTTACACACCGAAGGTTTTTAGGCTCTCTCACATGGCCGAAGGGCCGACTATATCCCTTCAATGGGCCCTTTCAAATACTTGTACTAGATCGCCTTCCTGGCGGTTATGCAACAAAAGGGGGTCGTCCGCCGATGCGTTCCCTGTGGCGATGCAACCGATTCTGCGCCGCTACTATGCGCAGCGGACGAGCCGCCGCCTGCACAGCGCGCCCTATGTCGTCTGCTCGGTCTCTGTCGCTAAAGTTACTCGCGACGGAACACAGTTATCGTTACAATGAAGTCGTTTTTATAAATGATAAAATTTACCATCCCTGTATTTTTTATACAAATATATTTGCATAAAATGTTCCTTTTCAATTAGTTATTCAGTCAGACGATTCATAAAATAAGAACCATGGAAAGATTCTTAACTATAAAAATTCAAACTTTGAGTAGCCTTTTCATCAGTGTTTTAAACATTTCGGTAACTTTTACTTAATTTTATTCCTTTTTTCAATCTGGAATTATTACTTAACATAGACTTGCAGCATACGATACTTGTTCTCCCATTACATTTCCTGCAACCTTCGGAAGGTTTAGCACTGTCACCCATCTCACGTTAAAAAGTTATTAAAAATGAAATAGGGAATTCAATTCTGATGACGCTGATCGTGATATATATTGTCAAGGTAATGACCCTTAGTGACCATCGAAGGATTTCGTCAGTCGCTCGTTGCTTATTAAGAAGTTATTAAAATTAAAATGGACAATTCATCTCCGATGACCTTGACTCTCTCCTCCCACACATTATGAAGGTTATCACACCGAACAACCTTCGGAAGGTTGTAGCAGTCATCCGTCGCACGTTCCAAAGTTATTAAAAATGAAATAGGGAATTCAACTCCGACAATGTTGACCTTGAATAACCATTGAAACGTTCTTTGGTAGTCGTTCGTTGATTATTGAGAAGTTATTAAAATTAAAATGGACAATTCATCTCCGATGACCTTGACTCTCTCCTCCCACACATTATGAAGGTTATCACACCGAACAACCTTCGGAAGGTTGTAGCAGTCACCCATCGCGCGTTACAAAGTTATAAAAAAAAAATTAATACGACCTTGACTCATATTGTCAAGGTTACGACCCTAAGTGACCATCGGATACTTTCAGCAGGCGAGGATGAGAGAGAACGAAAGGGGGTGAGGAGGACGGAAGAGAGTGAGATAGGGCAAAAAAGAGAAGGGTGGTGGGGGAGGAGGAGGCTGAGGCGGGAGGGGATGGAGTGGGTTGAAGTTGGGTGAGTGAAAGGTAAGAGAGAAGAGAGGTGCATGTGACTGCGGACAGAGAAGAAGGAGAAGGAGAAGAAGAAGAAGAAGACGTTACTTCATTTTTTATGAAAATCATCACTTTTTGACTGCTTGTATGTCCAGAACGGCTTGATTTTTATTTCTTTTGGCTCAAATTACTCGTGGCGATGCCGCCTTTCAGAATATGTTACATGTGATTCAAAATTTTTTATATTTTAGTAGTTCTGTACCCCCCAAAAATGGACTTTGGAGGCTCGGGATAAGAGACTTGTAGTGTCTTTTAATTTTCGAACATGGCCGGAGACACTACCGCGTCTCCTGATAAAAAGTGCAGCTTTTCATATCACTTTGTGATATAGGAAATATTCAGAACGCCTCGGGCGTTATGGACTTCAGACGACAATAAGCACATTCTTTTCAAAGATTTTGAAGTAAACTTCACGCAACAAAAAAACAGAGCTATTACATTAATTTTTTTATGCAAATCTAAGCAGAATTAAATTATCTTTTTTTATTATTATCAAGGAAAACTTTTTGTAGTGTCAAGTCCTTTAATAGCACACTTTATCCTGAGGATGTCCTTAGAATGTTTAAAGGACATATAGACGTCCTCTGAACGTCCTCAGGACATCCCCTGAAGGTCTGTGCTAAGGTTATTATCTCTATTTTCCGTCGTTTAAATTCTTCAATAGAAAATTGTTTACCATTATACAACTATTAATTTTATATAAGAAATTACAATTTTTATTGCTTTCTACAGTTTCTGATATATAGTTTGCATAAGTGTCGATATACCACTGAGAGAAGAATTTTGGATATTTGCAACTAATATAATTAAATATCTCTTATAATTATGATTATTACTGCTATAATATTAATAATAATAATCATAATATCTGTATATTAATCTGTATAATAATTTGTATATAATAATCATATTTATGAAAACATCTAATTATAATCAACAAAAAATATCAAAAAATTTTTTTCTCAGTATAATGGATTATCAAAGATCATTATCGAACTTGTTTCTTGAACCTGATGCATACGTACTTATGTCGATCAGCACTATCAGAACAGGATGGAACTATTATAATCGAACGCAGTCTGGGCGATTACGACGCACCAAAACGTTCCATCGTTTATCGCTAATCATGATTATTATCAATTTAACCGATAGAAACTGTCGTGACGGAAACCGTCATGACGGTATAAATGTCGTGACACGCAAAGCACAGAATAAAAATATAAAAATATACTTTATACATTTCTCTTACATTATACATTATTTGTTTTTATATTTTTCGATAAACGCAAATATAAACTATGAGGTTTTATTCTTTACGTATTGTCTGGCTATTAAGAATCGTAATGTGATCTATTTTTACGCAATATTTTTTTATACCCAGAAAAAAAGTTTGAGGTATCTAAAAATTTAACTAGAGATACAGATCTGAAAATTATTTTGTTGGATCATCGAAATAATTGTGTAAAACGATCAAACTGATGATCATCGAAATGTCAAATCTTTTTGCAGCATTGCTCATCTTGAGATGCTTGAGATCCTTACGTAATTATTTTGATTCATTGCCAACAAAATTATTTTCAAATTTGTATTTAGCTAAATTTTAAGATACTTCTGCAAAATCGTTCATTCCATGTAACCAGTATTAACAAGACTATGAAAATGTATACATGAAGTGCGAATAGCGGAGAATTTGAATGTTTCTGAATATCCATTTAAAAAAATTATTTGAAAACAGTGATAAAATTGTAATGATTTGAGAGATAACTGATTCAAAAATGTCCCAATACTGAGAAATCCACAAATATGACTAAAAGAAAAAAGCACGCTAAAGCGCAGCAAATGCGCCAGAATCTCGTACTACTGGCGCGCGATGAGAGTTTAAACTGCGCACCCCCCGTAGTCCATCCCGCTGAGTTGATCGCACACTGCAGTGCGTAACGAACGGGAAGTAAGAAGGATATAACATATAGTTATATTTCTGTAGCTCATGAAAATCGTAATTTTGCCAAGATACACTGGATACACTAATGTCTATAAAGAATATATTAGAATATATTAAATAGTGGACGATTACTGACAATTAATTACTTTAATTTAAATTAATTAATTGAATATTTTAAATATTTGCTTATAACAAATAAATGAAACGAAAATAAAAATAGATAACTTCTGACAGTCAGATGAGCCACTTTACAAAATGGCTCTAGCGTAGAGAGCATAACATATATGTACTTATATATATATATATATATATAGCGATAATTGATACGCTGGAATAGCGTTATTGAACCGGATTGCCTAATGCCGTATACCGTGACAAGGACACGTCATTGTGTAAGGGGTAAGTATTTACACTTCACAGATTTTTAACATTTTTAAAAATTTGATTCTTGTATGCAAGTGATACAATGTTCTGAGAGTAAAAATATGTAAAATGTCAATACGTAAAATGGGACGTGTTCTATCAAATGTTTACAAAATTTCGCGATAAAGAGATAATTTCAGATTTTGATATTAATCCACGCGAAATTATATTCACACGTGAATAAAATATCATTATCTTATTGACAAAAGTAACATTAATGTATTTAAATCTTAGTTTATAATTTTTTAACAAATAATCTTCAAATATATATAAGGAATAAAATAATTTGTTGCGTATCGAAATAAATCATGCTCAAATTTACAATAAAAAAAATTTAGCACACACAGAATTGTTATATATAACATTGACAATGAAAAATATAATCGCTAAAGTAAAAATATTAATAACTTTATTAATATAAACATACGTACACTCAAATTTAACATTGACCTAGATCTTGTGAGATGATGCGAACGTGCTCAAAGATATCGAAGGTGGAGCGTGCTACTCGGAACCACGAAATTCGCTTGTCTCTCCTCAGCAGTCACTATCAGACTGATGGTTCATACAGGACGTCAGAATACTAATATTCGCAATCATGCATATACAAACGCGTGCACAGGTTACGTTGTATTATACACGCATCAGGGGAGAATTTAAATCATGTGATAGAGACTACTATTTATGTGGAGCACCTCGCATTGATTTTTTTATCATATAATGCGTATCAAGGAGAGAAATTTACTCGTATGTAAATATTCCATAATTAAAGAAATAATCCTTAAAATATATTATATAATACTAATTTTGGGAGAATCATATTTTTATGTCCTTTTGAAAAATTTAAGCGTGACCAATGCATATAACACTAGAGTTTACCAATTTTGAATAATTTTTAGTGCAAAAAAGAAGAAATATACGTTTTTTTAACATATATATTTTTTGAGATGCTGATTTCGAATCCACTGCCAGAAAAATTCCGTCAGATCGAATTTTTAAGATATAGCATGTCAATCAAAAACCAATATTTCTTTCTCCGAATAACAACAACAACAATAATGATGATGAGTAAGACGGATGTTTTTACCTGGATTCGATGATAATTAAAAAATGTTATTTATAAGGGACACATATTGGGATGGAACACTAGACGACTACGACACTGGACTTTAATATGTGAAACTGATCCAAAGTCGATATAAAAAACGAAAATTAAGCTAACAAAATTAATGCTTAACACTTCTGATTTGTTTTCTAACTTTAATAAAACCTCCCTGATAGCCACTTACTGTCTGTATTGTTGCTGCCATGTTGCCGAAAATAAAGCGCATTAGTTTCAGCAAATTTAGAACAAGGTATATAAGTCATTTGCCTGTGGTACGACATCACGTGAATTCAACATGCGTTGCTGCCAACTTGTCGTGTATTTGCTGTCAACGATATATCACATGTTGCTCTTACGTTATCAAAAATGAATGATAAATCAAAAAGTTTTTCATGAATGGAAATCATTTTGTTGACAACAAAATGAGCAATAGTTGTTCTCCGTTTGTTCTGAATCTGCTGATACGAAATATTTCTAATCTGCCCTCGTGTTGTTGAATATGTATGATTATATACTATATGTATTCATGTATTACGTTTTCAGCAAATACACAGCAACTAGTCGAAAATTTGTGCTCAGCATTAAATTGCATGATTTTGCAAAACATGCTTGGCTATTAAGGCTTATAGGATATCTCAAAATTTGCAAATAAAAATGTTATAGTAAGAAAGTTCTCAACAAATTAAGTAAAAATATCAGTGATACATTTTTACTTTAACTAGTAGAATTTTCGAAATAAGGGTTTAAATATAGCTAATTATGATGAGCTGCAATGGTGACTCACTTCAGCGCGCATTTCAGCGTTCTAATTATAATACTAATATACTCACAGGTGATCGTTTAAACTTAAACATGTAGTTGTACATAGTTGTTTGCAATTGGCCATATTTAAACATTTATTATATTTCACAACTTATTGCTTAAAATAAAAATTTACAAATAACTTTTTACTTACCTATACAGCAAAAATATTCCGAATATATCGTACGGATATATCCTATAGATGTTGCAATATCTTTAGGCTCTCTGTGAAATAATTTCATTCTGTATACTGATAAAAATGTCTTTTATTAATTCTTATATTTCAAAAACTGGAAATATTTCAGTAGATTTAGCCGTAGATTCAGACACAGCGCGTCGAAAATTACTCTAGAGGTCGTATTTATAGTCATAAGTGATTCAACCTGAGATCCGAGAGCTAGATTTAAATCAGGGCCCCTATTCTTGAAAAGAAACGTATACGAAAGTCTAGAGAAATACCACAGTATACGTTATGTATACTATAGTATTTTTTTAGAATTTCGTATACGTTTCCTTTCAAGAATAAAGGCCTAGTCTTTCATTTGAAAAACGATTCTCAAACCACGATTTAATAAATTCGATTGGTTCAAAACCTAGCTCGCCTGAAATAAGGATCCATCGTGGACAGAGGCATATCTAAGGTATATGGTAGGCCTGGTGCCCTGGGCGCAACTTGAAGGAGGGCGCCAAATCTCGCAAAGTAGTTTTTATTAACTGTCAGTACGAGCCAATGTATTTCCTCAAACATGGTATACATCAATGAATCAAAATATCAAAATATCAATCTAACAACTGAATTTTATATCTAAATTTTTGTGACAAGTACCGTTGTCTTCGTTAAAATAATAAATTGTCAAATATTTTATTTATATAATTTTTTTTATTCACTAAAAGATAATTATAATTACACTCTACATAATTTGAAATATTTTGAATTGAAATGTTTATTTTAAAATGTTAATGTCGCAGAAATTATAAATTATAAACATGAAATCTTCATGACAATTTAATTAAGAGCCAAATTTATTTTTTGCAATGTGAAAGACAGGTCAAGGCTTAATAATTATTTAAGTCAATAATTATTTTGTCTTAAATAAATCTTTCTGTGCAAATTTTCTCGTAAAAATACATTTCCTTTTCACCTTTTCATATTTCTTTTTTTTTTTCTTAGTAACGATAAACTTTTGTCTGAAAAAATTAACTTTGAACAGATCATAGTTCAATCTGCAACAGTGAAAGCAAGGAAGGTGCAGTTATAATTTTTAGTCATAATGTAAGTAACTATAATGTAAGTAAATATAATGTAATGTAAATAAGTGAAAAATAAATGTACTTGACTTTTTGAACTGATATTATGTAAAATTATCTAAAACATGAATTTCAGATATTTGACAGGGGCGCAATTTCAGTGCTTGTCATAGGAGCTATTTTTCGTAGATACACCTCTGATCATGGATTAATCTAGGATGGATCTACAAATACGAACCCAGAAACAATTAGTCTTCATATGTGTTTATACAAATTTAACTTTTTGTAAATTAATGTAATTTAATTCATAATATAAAATGATAAATAAACCATCCTTAAATTTATCAGTGCTTATGAGTAATATTTTGTCAATATTTACCTATACAGAGTATTTTAAATAATGCATTAAGATTTCTCAAAAACTATGATAGATACGGAAAAATATTTCAAACAAAAGTTGTATGGTTCGGAGGAGGACATAAGAAGGTACCAGGTTTGATCTTGGATGGCGTCGTTAAGATCAGGTCAAGGTCAAATTGATTTTTTAAATAAAACACTATTTTTGATGCCAGAATTTAATAGCTGATGATGTCAAAAGCTTTTCAAAACACTATAATAAAGTTATTTTTCATTATAAGTACTTTTCGAGTTATAAGGCTTGAAAATTACAGTACCGCCGACATTAGCATTACGCAAGGTGTCCCGATCGACGGCTAAAACCTCTTGAAAATTGTTCAGGACCATGTTCTGGATAACATTTGTCAAGATCAAAGTCATTGGAGGTTATACCTCTTATTTTCATTTTTACGTAAAAATGAATTCTTATTGTTAGTGTAAAATGAAAATAACAGGTACAACCTCCAATGACTTTGATCTTGACAAATGTTATCCAGAACATGGTCCTGAACAATTTTCAAGAGGTTTTAGCCGTCGATCGGGACACCTTGCGTAATGCTAATGCCGGCGGTACTGTAATTTTCAAGCCTTATAACTCTATAAAAATACACATACTTTCGTATTAAAATTTTATTGAATATTTAACATACATTAACACATACATTAGAGACGCGTACTCGCAACATAGTCTCTAATAATCCATGATAATGTAGATCAATCTATCAATCAATTCTGATTTCTTTCATTTTCACCGCAATTTTGTTTATATTCGTTATACGATTCGTCATTTGTCGTCAAATAAAATGACAGAAAGTTAAACATACAATATTAGAAAGAAGGATCTTAATAGAATTATCAAATAGACATCAATTCACGAATCAAGATCGTGAATAACATAACGAAAAGTGATAATGCGGAAAAATGATTCGGTTGAATTTTTAGGGAATCCACTCGACCTCGTTCGTCTCCAATCTTTCGCCGCTGTTCCTTGATGTGACGCGACTGTTTTGCTCCGTCGTCGATGCTGTTTGAGCTGTATCTTCTGTACCGGCTATTTTGTGATATACCTTGCTTCCGGTCTGAGCGATCCACTGGACGCCGTCGCCGATCTTCTCGCCCGCTTTGCGCACCACATTACCTAAATTCTCAGAAGTGAAAGTGTTGGGATCGACGTTGATGTCCAGAGTATTGTTGCCTTGCGGACAGCTAGACTGTGAAATGATGCTCAAATCGAACGGATCGACGCCATATTGGCCCAATCGCTGACGTATCTTGTCAATCTGTATCTGATCCAACGTCCTGGTCCTCGAGAGGATTGTCGCGCTCTGTCGATGAGCGAACGCCAGCTTTTGGCATGTAAATATGCCGGCGTAAGTATCGTAATCCGTCATGAATATTACATGGGACGCACTTCCGACTACACCTAAATCACAGTACGAATTTTAGTTGCACAACGCGATGCGTTGCTTGACTTGCAATTCATATGAAAATTATTAAGCGAGAACGCATTGTTTATCACGAGATTCGTACGTGGCCAATTTATCTTCAATTTGCCTAATATCTTATTATTTGTAAATTAAAGAGGAGGCTGTAGCTATTGTATATTTGAATTTACATTTTGCAAGCGGTGTTTAACTTAATTAAATTTCATTGCGCAACATACAGAATTTTTATTTATCGTATTCTTTTGTTTCTATAAAATAAAATTACGTCTCTTCCGCTTATAAATATATTATGATGTTGACTTGCGCGCGTTAAGATACTTACTAAGAGGAAAACGGACTTCCATACGTCCCGGAGTACTTGGTTCAGGTACAGTCAATTGGCCAGTATAATGATACTCGTGCTTCAATGGCGTAAGACCTGTACATATACATCTCGTAATTACGGATAATTCATCCCACTTGCTAGACATTTATTTCATTGAGGTTCCTTTATGATACTCGATGCAGCGCTTCGTAGAAGCTCACGTATCGTGTCTCCTTTCTTTACCAATTGCTCTTACTGTTTTTTAATTGTCTCACCTAAGATTAGATGATCCGAGTCCTGCGTTATAACGTATTCGCCCGGTTCCTCTCCTCGTGTGTAATTGTAAGTAATGCACTTGCTACCTGTTGATGTTTTCTGGATAACATACCACAAACCTAGGAACTAAAGTTTTAAACAAACCGATTATTTCTGAAACGAATTAATTCGATTGTATGGATAAAAAAAATATTCGGTAAATTATATATATATATTACAGAGGCATCTTTTGTCTCTGTAATAATAATCTTTAATAGATACAAATTTTTCAACTTACTCTACTTATCTGAAAACCCTGTATGGGTTCTACAATAGGACAAGCACCCATATGATACGTATGAGCCTGAGCAAAAGCAAGGCATCCCGCCAATACTAGACACCATGTCAAGGATTGCATCTTTTGGAAAGAATAAAAAAGATGAATAACATCATTAAGCAATTCAAATTTTCAGAAGATCACACGACTTGGATTTTTCCACAAATTTTATATAAATTGTCAAATAACTGTTTACGTATTTCTAATCTTTGGTAAAAGATTTGGTCATTAAATTTTTAATCATTAATCACTTATCATAATTATTTTAATAATAACAATAACAATGATGATAATAATAATATAGAAACAATATATAATAAAAAATTTCATGAAAGAGTATCTATTTAATAGTAAGTGCCTATATGTATACGGAATGTTGAGCGATATAAGTAAATCCGATGTCGTTTCCAACGCAATTGTAAAGATTTCAACGAAAGTAGTGATGTCACGCATTTTTCAATATTTCAATGAGACTTTCTGGTATGTGTGTGCGTAACAATCCGTATATGCATCTCGTACTTGTCGAGTAAAGTGATTCTTTTAAACTTGTGCACAACTCGGATCTCGGATTTCAGGTACAACTGGTGCATGGAGCATGAATTACACTCGCCTTGGACACACATCAAGGACCCCCGGAATTTACATTCCCGTGTTATTAGTGGCTGTCTTCGTCTCTCGTTCTTATTCCATATGATAATAAACGCGCAGTGATGACCAACGAATGCACGATTAGAATCGACCCGTTGTGACCTTTCACTCTGCTGAGAATATTTTCATTCCATATACGCACCATAAATCAATTAGTCTTTATCTTTCTGCTTGCAAGAATAAAACATCACGCATTTTTAATTGCTATCGTTTCCTCGTCTTTTCTTGTCTCATACAAGATGTCTTTTCTCGAATGTGTGCGAAAAGCGAAACAAGATTTTTAAAATAAATAAATGGAAACTTAAAGCCATATTATCTACAATCATTGTAGAAGTATTTATATAAAGTACGAGATAAAGAGTTAATGTATCTGAAAACACAAAGAGATATTAAAACTATACTCACTATGGAGGTTGATGCTGCCGTTCTCTGCGTTTGCACTATAAATACAAGTTCCATTGGAGAGATGGACTTTATGTGGCTAGTGCCCCACTCTCGGCGTACCCCACAATTACAAGTCACGTATACATTCACCGAGACACATAACACGATCGAAATATAGAATATCTTGCTGTTTTTTTCTGTAAATCACGAATTGGTTCATACTGATTCATCTTTCTTTTTTGCACGATGATAAATTTGCTATCTTATATATATTTGCACATTATTTCTTTAAAAAATGTAGGATTATCATAATTATCACTGACGTTCAATTATGTCTAATAAGCATGTGACGCATCCAAGTATACATGAACGTATAATACGAATAATACTTCTGAGAATTACTAATTCTCTCTGTATATGGCATATAGGCAAGTTTTTTCACTTTTCTCAGAAATAAATGATTTAAAGTGAGCTCTGTATATATGATAATAGGTAATAGGCAATCTGATGGAATGATTTTTACGTTGATATATAATCGATTTATTCGAAGTTTGTTGCTAATAAAATATTATTTATTTATAAGATACAAAATTTTTACATTTAATTTTTAAATTAAGCATTCGTAGATTAATGCGACCAACGCAACAGTATGTAAATTTTCTACTAAGGCACATATACGATAGATATTCTATAAGGATAGTTATAAATCTTACTAATCTTGTTTGCTATTAATAGCCAATTTATGATTGTAAAGTTTTTAGATCAGAGAATAAGGCACAAAGATGATTATCAGCTTATTTAACACATCATGTAGAATTTAAATTTTTCCTTAAAAATTGATTCCTTTAGAGTGATGCATATAAAACTATATATCATATTAAGTAGACAAAGTGAATTAAACATAAGAATAAGTAAAATATAATGTTCGAATACAGTAGTAATATTAACATTTATCGAGTTAAGATCGATAATATGTTAAATACAAGAATATATGAAATTGGCATCATTAATTAAAGTAATTGTGAACGAAATACTGTATAAAACTTACTTAAAATACAATATAACATGTAAAATACTAATATATTCCAATAACTCATATAGGTATGAAATGTATGTAATTTAATAAAAACCATACTGGTCGCACACAAAATGAGTTCTACTAAAAAATACAAATGTAAACTTTAATCGATAAAATGATTAAACAAAATGAAGGACATTTACTCAAATAAATTAACTTTTAGTACACCTAGAGACATACTCTTCACGTAATCACATGATTAAAAATGTAAAGTTCTACTTCTTTTCCTCGAGTAGTTTCTATGTTTTACACAGCGGGTATTTTGCATGTATCTAAATCATTAAAATAGGGATGTTGCAATGCTGCTCGTGCGGATATTCTATATACAGGATCGTACGTGAGCATAGCTTCCAATAGATTCAATCCATCCGACTCCAACGTCTTTACTTGCAAGTCCAAGTTATTCGTCATCCAATTTGGAAATGTTGTTTTGTAATCTGGCAGTTGCGTTACACCTGGCCATATCTCTTCTGTAGGCGTTCTTAATATTCTGTAAGACAAAATAATCGTTAAATGACTTAAAAAAAAATATTTTTATAACATAAAAAAAAAATTTTACCGGAATATCCTAAAAAGCTGATCAATTTCGCTGTCTCCCTGGAATAATGGTTTGTTAGTTGCCATTTCTGCAAAGATACATCCAATACTCCACATATCAATCGCACACGAGTATCTAGTAGCACCGAGGAGTATCTCAGGCGCCCTGTACCACAGAGTTACAACTTCGTGTGTATATATTCTCACAGGGATTCCGAATGCTCTTCCAAGTCCGAAATCTGCTACTTTTATAATTCCAGTCTTATCAATTAGCAAATTCTGTGGTTTTAAATCGCGATGTAATATTCTACGCTTGTGACAGAACAAAATTGCACGTGTGATCTGAGACAGAGGACAATTGCGTTAGTGCATGATCATGATCTTGATAAAAATTTCCATGGCAATTTAAGCATTTAATAAAGTCTATTCTTTATAGCTCAATATACACTCGTTGTATTTAAAATAAAAAGAATATATCCAAATTTTTCAAAAGCAAAAGTTTTAGTATAGTCTAATGTAGTGATAAAATATTCTTTTTATCTTATCTTATAGAAAGTTTTAGTGTAGTCTAATACAGCGATACCATATTTTTTATCTATCTATCCTTAAAATGATTCAGCCTGTCAGAATATTTAGCCTGTTCTTTATCGCTATATTGGAATGCACTAAAATTTTATATCTCGCTTTTGCTAATCTCTTTAAATATATATCTAATTCAAGTACGAATACAATAGTTAAACTACAAAGACCAGATTTGTTCATCGTTCCTCCTATAGGAGAACCTATATAATATTTTAGTATGAGACTAAATATTTTTTCACACAAACAAACCTGATACAAATATGATTTAACTACGGCTGATTCCATCAGTTTATTGTCCAAACTATCCATGTATTTTTTTAGATCCATAGTGAGATACTCAAAAATAAGATACAATTTTGACTCTTCCATTAATACATCGATCAAGCTCACTATGTTCGGATGAGTTAATTCTTTTAGCAATGAAATTTCTCTAATAGCGGTTGATGGTATTCCCTCGTCATCATTTTCTAAGCGAATCTTTTTCATGGCTACAATTTCTCCAGTCCTCTTATGTTTTCCTTTGTATACTACTCCATAAGTACCTAAAGAATAACAAGATTCTTAATATATATAATTTGCTATATACCTCATATTCCATACTTCAATATTTATGTTGCTGACCAAAACGTTTTATATAATTTGTATATAGCTAAAATCGAATGCAACTTTATATAAGGTTTTAATTAACGCGATTAAATAATATTGCACTACCTATTTAACAAATATATAATTTTCCGTTTGATTAAATATTTGGATATAATATATATAATTTTTGATACTCCAAACATGTTATATATATGAAGAAACAGGAATCTTATTCATTATACAGAATGAATATATCGGCAGCAGAGAAGAACGCTCAAATATTATAAATATTCATTAATTACTATCACGTGCAACGCATGCAGTGCAACAATAGCTTGACATCAACAGTTTCTCGTACTTTCCGTGCACTCACCTTCTCCGATTTTTTCTATTTTTATGAAATTATCCATTGTGCGTGACGTGGATGCCGATTCAATAACAGTTCAATACTATAGTCTTCGAAATACCTTTCCACAATTCGAGATGCAGTTCTCGTGTTTCGCCTTGTCGCCAATCACTTAACGAACAAATTTAAATCAAACATCGGGAAGCCATATTGGAGAATTTACTGTACACTGCGTGCTACAGCCGCTATAGGCTGCTGCGTCCTAGATTATGACCGATATTCAATAGTCGATTCTTAGTCCGCATCTACAATAGGTGTTTTAAGACTTAAGCCGTAAGAAACTGACCAATTACAGTCGAATCCGAGGAGAATAATCGACTGTGATTCGGCCATTTCTTATGGCTTAGAGCTTAAAACCCTATTGTAGATCCAGGGTTAAGTCATCTACAATAGGTGTTTTAAGCTTAGCTAAGCGCGATAGCTAATCAACGTCTTGTTTGCTCGGAACTAAAGCGGGGAGCACAGACTCTTGCATAACGCATAACACGTAATGTATAAGAAAATGTACCAATCAAAGCCCTCCGTTTCCTTCCTTTCCATGAAATAAAGAATTCTGATTGATTGAATTTCTTATGCATTACATGTTATGCGTTATGCAAAAGTCTGTGCTCCCCGCTTAAGTCCGGATCTACAATAGGTGTTTTAAAACTTAAGCCATAAGAAATTAACCAATTACAATCAAATCCGAGGGGAATAATCGCCTGTGATTCATCCATTTCTTATGGCTTAAGGCTTAAAACCTTATTGTAGATCCGGGGTAATAGATATATAATTTCCACCGCGCGACAAAAGTTGAACTAATGGCTCCTGCACACTGGACGCGGAAAAGCTTACCGGGCAGCAAAATATGACGCGGTAACCAATGAACATGTAAAGCTGGTTCTACATTAGTCGCAGCGCAGCGTCGTAAGCGTGTCACAAGTGTGTGGTCCAATCAGAATAAAGCTAGATCGATATTGATTGGACCGCAACGCTTTCGACGCTACGATGCGACTAATGTAGAACCAGCTTTAGGAGCTGTAAGCTTATTGACTACCGCGTCACATTTTGCCGCGCGGCAAGCGTTTCCGCGTCCAATGTGCAGGAGCCATTAGGATGCGTTTCCACTGAGCGCGTCATGCGTAGCGTCGTCCGTCCGCGTCACGAGTTACAACCAATCAAAACATCTCATTTTATTGTATCATTTGATGCACGACTCTTTGTGCGACGCATTGGCTGTGTTCAGCAGAACGTTTGTTTTGCAACTGTTGGAAGTTTCCTTAGCGTTAATTGGATCATACTTTTAGATCTAGAAGAATGGTCCTATCTCAGCAGACAATCATAAAACGGTTGCAAAACTGTTGAGTCTGCTGAACGCAGCTATTGTAATTTTGCTCGACATTCTAGAAATAAAAGATTTCAGAGACAAAATATTCTTCCTGGATCCTGGATCGTGCGCATTCATTATGAGGCAGGTCATGGAAAATGGAACAGTATTCGTAAGTTCTAAATTATTAATTAATCGAAATGATTTCCTTCCTGAATTAGTATGATGCTATTTTGAAACTTCTTTCGAGTCGCGTCGTGACTAAAGACCTTATAATAAGAGTCTGGCCATAAGAAATTTGATTTTGGAGTGTTTTGATTGGTCCGTCATTTTTTCTCTAATCTAAGGGGGGGGGGGCAAGCTTTAGCACAAGCGTATAAGGTTGAAGCTGTGTTTGGCGTGATGCTTTCAGCATTTTCATCCTTGTTTGGCATTTAAGAACAATAAAGATACAGAATGATATTTATAATTGCTTAAAGCACATAAATATCAAAATCGAATACATTAAACATACTAACTAGAAAGATAACAGAGAGGCGTCAGGTGCGGTCGATAATTGAAATTTTCAACGCGAGACATGCGGGCGTAAATAAATGTGTATCCTAAGAAAATGATAAAATGCTATCATTTCCACACCACCATCATGAGGTAGATAGCATGGTGCGCCTTTTTTATAGTGGTTTCCCCAGTAGGCCTATTGCACTCTAATTTTTTTATGCACGAATTATTCCAAATGCCGTCATTCCTCCAATGACTACTTTGGAACGTTTAAAAAATGTGTTTAAAAAGATATATTATTATTATTACATAAAATATATTCGCGCGAGTAATATTTAAAGAATGCTTATCAAAATATTGTAAAATTACAACATCCTTCTCCTCATTTTTCTCAATATGTCCCTAATTTAATAATGCACAGTTAAATAATTTAACTCAAGAAGATGTTTTAATTTGACTCTAATTTATTTACTTACATACGTCAATGTGAACATTGCTTATGTTGAAATTAACTACAAAAATGGATTGATTAACATTTTGATACACGTGGAAGAAAAAAGATAATAAAATGTTATTTAACTCAAAAAACAGGGTTGCCATTGACATCTAATGGCTCCTTTGATATCTAACAATGATGAGTTACGGTACCATATATTTCCTGTAATGTATAAGCACATTTTTTGTTATAAAGAGCAATGAATGTATTTATTATAAATTTTAAAACTACTTGTTAATCTCGTTATTAATACTAACATGATTATTATATGACAAAATGTTCGCAATTATGATATTCTTCAAAAAAATGCTGCATACAAAAATATTTGCAGCGACGCTTATTGTATTGTAAAAATACATGTGATTTATCTTAGCTCTTACGTAAGATTTATCTTGTGTGAGATTATAAAATCTCGTTTTTATATCACATATTACGTATGTGCTGGATTAATATTATTAATTAACGTGAGAGTAGAGTCATTTTTATATCATATATGATGTACGTGCTCAAATGTGATACAGTCATACATAGATAATATCACTTGGTATTACTATATAAATTACAAAGATCTTGCAATAATTACAGTATAAAGCATAATTAGCAAGAATAACGAATAATTCAAGTACAAAGTCAAAGTCAAACAGTGCAAATCGTTAAAGTGGTACAGTGAATCCTGCAAATATTCTCAATATATTAATTATCTTTTTTAAAATTTCAAAAATTCCGAAAATTTGAGTCGAATTTTGGAACGCATTAGTCGCAACATAGCGTCGCAAGCGTTGCGGTCCAATCAACATCAATCTAGCTCGACTCTGATTGGACCACAACGCTTGCGACACTATTATGGTACGTTTTCGCACCGCCATACATTTAACAGACAAGTTTAAGATTTCTCATTTTTTTTATTGGAATAATTTGGGAATAATTTGGGAAAATTTAGGAAAACAGTCTTATAATTTAAGAAATAATAATTTATTTGTAATCAATGAAAATTAATCGAGTGTATAGTTAGCAGAAATATGTAACATTTCTCATTTTTTTTATTGCAAAAGTTTGGGAATAATTTGGGAAGCTTTAGGAAAACAGTCTCATAATTTAAGAAATAATTTCATTGTAATTATAACATAAATTTAATAAAAATAAAAATCAGTGTCACCATTGTGCGGTATCATTTTCTATATTATCGACTGTGTATGACTTGCACCTTATTTTGACGCGTGAATCATAATTTACACAAAAATTCAGATAATCTCTTAAACCCATGGCACATACAAAAACGTAAGGTCATAACGTAAGTAATAAGGAAATTGTAATGCGTCGTCTACAATGGCAGTATCAGTAAGTCCGGATCTACAATAGGTGTTTTAAGCCTTATGCCGTAAGAAATTGACCAATTACAATCGAATTCGAGGAGAATAATCGACTATGATTTGTCCATTTCTTATGGCTTAAGGCTTAAAACCCTATTGTCGTGGTCTACAATGGGCAGTAGCAGTAGTGGATTAAGGAGTAGACGCAGAAATCAACCAATCATAATCGAATGTGAGAAAGATAATCAACTACGATTAGTCGATTTCTGCACCTACTCCTTAATTCACTACTGCTACTGCCCATTGTAGACCACGCATTACTGATACTGCCATTGTGGACGACGCATTATACGCCGTCTACAATGGGTGCGTTCAGCAGAACATTTATTTTGCAACTGTTGTAAGTTTCCTTCGCGCTAATTGGATCATACTTTTAGATCTAGAAGAATGGTCCTATCTCAGCAGACAATCATAAAACGGTTGCAAAACTGTTGAGTCTGCTGAACGCAGCCAATGAACAGTAGCAGTAGAGAATGTAACTATATCGAGAGTAAATTGGTTTTCCAGCTAAGCCATTAATGGTTAGTCGATGAACATCAAATCGATGTTGATTCAACGTCGCTCGACGTCAAATCGATGTTAATTCAACGTCGATTGATGTTAATTCTATATTGATCGAATAACGGCACTAACTTGCCGTATTAGTATGAAAGAAAGCATTCAAATCCTATAGTTGAACTTTACCGGCACCGGCATAAGTTAACGGTTACTGCCATTATAAATCAGGTTTAAGTCCGTAAACGAAATGGTTGAAATCCATAAAAATTATTTACCACATTAAGAAACAGTGTAGGTTTCAATGTACCTTCCATTAATTATTTGATTTATTCTAGAAGCCATTATTATTCTTCTTTCAAATATAAAGCCACAACTTTGTTTTTTCTTCTCTATTAACATTGGGAATTCAAATAATAAATCTTGATCCATTCGTTTTGTTCTAAAGTTTTTTCAATGTACAATTGGTGCAATCTGAACGCGTTCCGAATTATCTAATAAACGCATAGACTGCATCAATGCATCGAACGCTTTCACTGCCTCAAGTCGAAAGAGAAGCAATCAAAGCGCTGGAAGCAATGCTAAGAATTCAATACGGTTAGTACAATCTGGGGAATTCGTAGCACTCTCAAAGCGCTTTCAAAGCGCGTAATAGCTAATTTAGAACGACTTTCTATGCAGTCTACGCGTTTCATGCATAATTCGGAACGCACCCATAGGACTCTATCCTTGTCTTTATACGACAGGCGGTACGCGGTTTCCTAATTGCCTAGTTAGTTACCATTAGTTACTGTATCCAGTGTTGCCAGATTGGGGGATTTCCCCCTAGTTCTAGGGGGTCTTTTATCTTATAGGGGAAAATCTGGGGGGCAAAAATGTTTAGGGGGAAATCTGGGATTTTTTCGATAATTTATCGAGGTGAATTAATAAATACTGACGAAACGGAACGGAATGATTGGAAGGAACCAATCAAATCAGATTTTGATTGTTTACCTTTGTCTAATCTATGGTATAACACGAAAGAGAACCACAAAGTCATGGATATTACCTACTGGATCATGGACATTGCCTACGTAGTTCAATAATAAAATACTCAATGCAAGTGTGCAACAGCGATATGGACTTATCTGTAAATTAGTTTTAGCTATTTTAAGTTTAACATTTTCTAACGTGAGCGTTGAAAGAATGTTCTCGATCACGAATATTGTAAAAAATAAATTAAGAAACAAAATGTCCATAAAAACCACAGAAAGAATTTTACGTTTAAAGGTAAATTTTCACGAGCTGCTCAAACCGGTTGTTTCAGCGACAAAAAGGATCACGTGATCAAAATGGACGCTTGATATTTGTCAATTTTGACCACGTGATCTTTTTTGTCACTGAAACAGTCTGTTTAAGCAGCTCGTGAAAATTTACCTTAAGGGACAATCTTCCGAATGGATGTATAAATATGGACGCAAACGCTACCAACGCTGTTCGTGGAGCCAATAGCGCGATAGCGTTAGCAAGCTCCATGAACGACCCTAGCGTAGCGTTAGTAGCGTTTAATATGGAGGATTGGGAAAATCAACTAAAAGCGAAAATCAATTCAATAAAATCGTAGCACTTGATACGTATAACGGAAAAATAGTCTTTAAACGAATCGGTATCTGTCAATTACAAGAGAATAGGGGGGCCCCTATTTTTGAAAAGTATCGCATACGAAAAACTAAGGAAATGCTATAGTTTTTATATGTAACGCAATACTATAGTATTTCCTTAGTTTTTCGTATGCGATATTTTTCGAGAATAGAGGCCCAGGGAACCTATGGACAACTCAGGAATGTATTGTATATAACCTATACTACAAATACGATTGTTCTATGACCGGAAACGAAGTATGTTACGACTGCTGTTACGACTCTAAAATCAGTTTACAACCGCATTGTAGACCCCGCATAAGAATTCTTGAAACAACATTCAATCAATACTACAGTGCTGTTCACAGCTTGCAAACGCTACCAATACACTACCTCGGAAGTCGGAAGGAATAGCATTGATAGCGCGCAGTTATGACGTAACACGCTATCGTTAGTGACGTCATGATCGTGTTTGTTAGCGCTATCTGCAGCTCCGCGAACAGTTTGTAGTGTTAAATAGTGCGAATAATGGGTGTGTTCCGTTTTTACTGGCAGTACAGTAAACGTGACATCATCATGCATGGTCTACAATGGCAGTAGCAGTAGTGGATGAGACTGTAAGAGTAATAAATTGACCAATCACAATCGATTGTGAAAAGAATAATCGACTGTGATTGATCAATTTCTTACTCTTACTTCTTAAACCAAGCCTACTTCGCATATTGTAGACGACGCCTCACAGTATACTGCGACAACTGTTTCACAATTACTCCGGATCTACAATAGAATTTTAAGCCTTAAGCCATAAGAAATGGACGAATCACAGTCAATTATTCTCCTCGAATTCGATTGTAATTGGATAATTTCTTACGGCTTAAGGCTTAAAGCACGTATTGTAGATCCGGGGTTACTGCCAGCATAGCTGTAACAGCGTATATCGGAACAAATTTCAAGTGCTATCAACATGGCGATGTACGCAGTAAATAAACAGGTTAAGTTACAAATTTGCATGATTGCAATAGAAATATTGAACGAAAGCAGTGATACCTCACTTACCATTGCGTGCTTTATGCGCATTTTCTACATTTAAATAAAGAATATATGTAATGTTATATTCAGGATCTAATATTTTTACTTTTTCAGTAGTACCAGGGTATTTATCATGGAACGTGTCGGAATGAATTCCGATCGTAATTTTCCCGTTTTCTCTAGAAAATACGATAGAAATGTGAAGAATAATTGAATAATTTTGATCGGTATCAATTCCGAATAATTCCATAATACGTACTCTGATGTGGATATGCCTGATATCATTGGCGTTGATAATGCCATGTTCGACGCCATATTTCTACTGTAAAGGTACAATTTCATGCAACGAAACTTCGCTGGCGAAACCCCCCCCACTCCGTCGATTCGTGCGAAAATGCACGTAAAAGTCGTAGTCGTAATCATAAGACCGTAAAAAGCGATAAATTGATTGGCTACTGCGTCGGGGCCAAGCATTGTCGCGTTTTCTACGCAGAAGCAACACGAGAGAAACGTCATAACCTCAAAGCCACGATCATAGACGCAAGTTTTCGTCCCATCAAAAGATTGCGATTAATGCTTTATCCTTATGACTAACCAATCGGAAGACAGTCACATGACTTACCGCTTGCCCCGTAGCCTATCAATTTATCGCTTTTCATGGTCTTATGGTTACGACTAATACTTTTACGTGCAATGGCCTTTAGCTAGCGAAGCTTCACTCAAAGTTCAACACTATCCAACTATAAGTCTGTTCGCGTTGCATGAAATCCCCAAATTTTTTGCACTTAAAATGAGATAAATATATATTTGGCCTTGAAAAGAGAGAAAGCGAAGATGCCAAGTACCAAAAGTGCAAGTAACGTGAACAGACCTTATGAGCGAAGCAACGCTGACTCTGGCTATGGTCCACTTGATTGGCCAAATAATTCGAAGCATCTTTTGATTGATCAATTTTTTGGATTGTCTGTTCAACGCTCCTTTATTCATGGCGAGTGGGAGTAACTTCGCCAGCGAATCTTCGCTCCATGAAAAGGTAAGAGGGCTTTAGCGAAGAGCGAAGAACGCTGGCTTCGTTTACGACGGAGTGGGGAGTCTTCACCAGTGAAGCTTCGCTGCATGAAATTGTACCTTAACTGCCTCACCTCGAAAGCTGCAGTAGTCGCAGTGGCAATATGGCTA